>NC_142070.1:75702500-75792500 GCF_059756535.1 Pantherophis guttatus | reverse complement strand
TAATTGGGCCATGTGATGGACATGTGGGTGCTGGGCAGCGAGTTGAACTTTCACTTGGGTGGAGAAAACCTGGAAACTTTCAGATTCGGGTTTTCCCAGATGTGCCAATATGACATCTGTAATAAAATGGAACTTTGAGGAATCTCAGGCCTCGGAGCCTTCTTTCGTTGGGGGTGTTGCTTGGAACCCTGACACACTCCTAATTTCTACCTCTACTGTCCAACCATTTACAAAACAATGTTCGAAAATACTCTGTATCTTCTTTTTCTTTTATTTTTAATGTCCATCTATCCATACCTACAAATTTTTAAATTACATCATCCTCTATGGGCATTTCCTCATGTTTCCAGTACTGTGCAAATGCAATTCTTGCTGCTGTCAAGACATGTAATATTAAGTACAGGTTCCCTTTATCATACTTTTCAGGTATTACGCCTAGCAAGAATATTTCTGTCTTATAATCTATATGGTTGTCCAGTCTATTTTTGAAAACTTCCAGTGATGGAGTATTCACAACTTCTGGAAGTAAACTGTTCCTTTGATTATTATTTGTTTTCGCTGTCAGAAAATTCCTCCTAACATGTAGATTGGATCTCTCTTTAACACGCTTCCACCCATTACTTCTTGTCCTGCCCTTTGGTGCTTTGGAGAATAAATCAGAGAATCTTCTCTGTGATGTCCTTTGAAGTACTAGAAGACAATTATGTGAAGAAGATGCTGGGACTCAACCTTATATGCACAATAAGTCCAAGCATGATGCAGTTGAAGGTCATGTTGTGACCCCAACTCCCGAGCCTGTCCTAACAGAGGAAGAGGACTCAGAAGGTGATGGGGAGGAACTGATAAGGCCTCCCTCTCCAGGACCCTCCTCTCTGGCAATGCCTCAGGTTCCATCTGAAGGCCAAGAGGAACAGCCTGGGATATGCCAGGAGGAAAGCATATCGGAACAACAACAGATAGGGAGCAAGGATGATGAATCCTGGCTTGATCCCAGGCAGCGTCGGAGGGAGAAGCGTGCGCAGCAACGAAAGAGGCGTGGGAGGGCCAGAGACTGAGCTGAGTCACTGAGCCACACCCCACAAGGAATAAAAGTGGGTGCGATTGCTCTTCAGGCTTCGTGACGGTCAAAGTTAAAAACCTGAGAGTCACATCGCGTTACCTGAAATCTGGCTTGTGCATATTTGGATTGGACCTTGGCTAACTCTTGCTTCATGGATTACTTTTTGCTACTGAACCGGACTGAGGATAAACTCTCTTGCTTACTGTGAGTGAAAACTGACTTGGCAGGCATTTCGCAGTTTAATGCCAAAACTCTTATCTGCAAGAGTTTCTAGTCTGATTGCTTAATAAAATCTTGGCAGGCGTGCCTGGTTGTGTGTTTGCCTGTGTGGGGAAGGGGGACAGAACAGGTCAGTTCTTTGGACACTGCACAAGGATGAGTTAGGAAGATGTGCTACAATAGCTCAATAGGTTTTTAAGCAAATCTTGAGAGTAAACTAAACTATGCATCTGAATGGTCAAACAATTGGCAACTCCAAATCTCTGCTAACAAATTCTCAGTCCTGCACAATGGCAATAGAAATAAGAACATCAAATATTTGCTGGCTGGAAATGATCTAAAAGTTGACCCGCACTCTGTCAAGGACCTAGGAGTACTCACTTCAAAAGATCTAAGTCCCAGAACTCACTGTAATATCATTGCAAAAAAGGCATTAAGAGTTATCTATTTTATTTTACAAAGTGTTTTCTCTGGTAACGCTATACTTCAAACTAGGGCATATAAAACCTTTGCCAGACCTATCCTTGAATACTGCTCACCTGCCTGGAATCCTCACTGTATTTCAGACATCAATACATTAGAGAGGGTCCAGAGATATTTTACTAGAAGAGTACTCAAATCCTCTGCTCGAAATAAAATTCCCTATCCCACCAGGTGTGAAATTTTAGGTCTGGATAGCCTCAAACTACACGGTCTACATTCCGATCTAGGCTTAGTTCCTAAGATTATTTACCAAAACGTTCTATCTGTTAATTTCAACCATAATAACAAAAGGGCTATCAATAGATTCAAACTCAATGTCATTCGCTCTAATCTTGATTGTAGGAAATATGACTTCTGCAATAGAGTAGTAAATGTTTGGAACACTCTACCTGTTCCTGTTGTTAGTTTCTCTAACCCCCATACCTTTTACCTTAAACTGTCTACCGTGGACCTTTCATGTTTCTTAAGAGGTCCCTATGGGGACATGCATAAGCGCACCAGCGTGCCTACTATACCTGTTGTACTGTTCACATTTATATGTACTCATTCTATGTGTTTATGGCTACGTTTTGCCTATTTATATCCTATTATTTGTGCCAAAAAAATTTTCATGTGTCCATGTCTATGTCTATACAGTTACTTGTTTCCTTGTACTTGTTGACAAATAATAAATAAATAAATAAATAAATAAATAAATAAACAAACAAACTATAGCTACTGCAGAAACCACTCTCTAAGTTTGTGTCTCTTGACATTATGTCCACCTTCATGAGGTAACTGAAGTGCAAATTGAAGTCCATCAGGCCTTGCCTCTTGATGTATGCCCTTCACACCGACGCTGAAAAAGATCTTGTAAACGTTGAAATTTCACTTTATGAATGTTAATCTCCTGTTTCAGCTGAGGCCCTTCTTACCTTGGCAGACCCCCAATCTGGATATCCCTCTAGGAGCACTTAAAGCCACACCATTGAAGGCTACTTCTTCCCCTACAAAGAGAGTTACAGATTGCACAAAGGTGAGAGATCTTCAGGTTAACTGACTGTAACAGTTTAGCTTGGTTTAATTTCATATTCAACATCCCCGTGATTTCAACGAGAGCCATGTGCCACTGCCCTTTATTCAACCGTATGCCCACAATATCCCTGGTAGGCACAATGACATTAGGAACTCTGGGTTCTTTAGACAATTATATCAGTAATTTAGTACATTCATACCATGATGTTGACTTGAATGCAAATATTGGAGTTAATATCCCTCTTCTCAAACCCATTTAAAATGGTGTCTAGCTCCCAGAAGGAAAGTTATTATTACCAGGCCTAACAATCCAAAAACAAACACAGTAATGTATCAAAATTTCAAAGGTCCACTTGGTAGATAATCTGGACCTTTGTTCTTCTGAATGAGAACAATCTAACAGCTAATTCAATTTTGGAGGCTCTAATGGGGCCCATGTGATGCACACCTAAAATCTATAAAAACTTCAGGAGGAGATTTTATCCCCCTGAATTCACCACCTTAGCAGCTGAGCAAGTTTTCCTACTCATTGCCATCTCATTCTTTCAAAACAAAGGAAGTGTAAACCTAGCCAGTCTATTTAATAAATCAGCAAGCTGTATGCTAAATATCTCTACTCAAAATTATTCAAGTGGATTGAAAGTGAAAACATCTCCCTTAAGGAATAGACAGGTTTCAAATGGGAATGATCAACCCCTCAACCACTTTTCTTGTTTTATTCATTTTAGTACTGTTCGTCTTTGATCGTATTAATAACATTTGATTTTATTTTATTTGACTCTTGATCACAGCCTGGTTATCCGTCAGTTAACTGAGAAATACTCATCCCAGCTCAGAGACTTCTGGTCACAGTCTTCATTGATTTTAAATCTGGCTTTGATTTAATTCCAAGGGAGAGGCTACAGAAAAAAAATCTATGGGAATCCTCAGTGGATAAAAAGTTTATTCTTCTCATCCAGTTCCTCCACTCAATACTACTTTAAGAATCAAATGGTCTTTGCTGAAGTCATTTCTTTGCACTAGAAAGAGTGCAGAAAATATAAACCAAGATGATTAGGGGACCAGAGGCTAAAACATACAATGGATGGTTGCAGGAACTGGGCATAGCTAGTTAGTGAAGAGGAGAGGAGAGAAGAGAAAGAAGAGAAGAGAAGAGAAGAGAAGAGAAGAGAAGAGAAGAGAAGAGAAGAGAAGAGAAGAGAAGAGAAGAGAAGAGAAGAGAAGGACCAGGGGAGACATGATAGCAGTCTTCCAATATTTGAGGGGCTGCCACAGAGAGGAGGGGGTCAATCTATTTTCCAAAGCACCTGAAGGCCAGACAAGGAGTAATGGATGGAAACTGATCAAGGAGAGATTCAACCTGGAAATAAGAAGATATTTTCTGACAGTGAGAGCAATCAACCAATGGAGCAGAAGTTGCCTTCAGCAGTTGTGGGAGCTTCATCACTGGAAGCTTTCAAGAAGAGCCTGGACTGCCAACTGTCAGAAATGGTGTAGGGTCTCCTTGATGACCTACAAGGTCCCTTCCAACTCTGTTAATCTGTAATCTGTAATCTGGTGCTGTTACTATCCAAAGAGGTAAGGCATGGTCATCTTTTAGCTTCTCTACTTTTTACTTGCACATCAACACAATAATCCAGGTTCTCTTTATCCTCATTTGTTACTACCCCATATTAAAAAGGTCAAGTGGTTGCAGATCTTTACTATACAAACAATATTACCATCATGTCCATCTCCTTAGTGGGAATGGAAAGATCACTGGGTATCTGTGTAGTGGAAAAACACTGCAATATGCACCAAACCATCAAAAATCCAAAAAAACCTTGTAATTCAAGATTCTGTAAATGCACTTACAATAAAGTAAAATAAGCTCTTCTAGTTATGTTTCATGGGTGCTTCATCTAGAAGGCCTAACACCAATCTGGCATGTCTGAAGGTACAAATCTTCTTACACAACTTCTTAAAGTGGCAGTAACCCTGCTGCCTCATTCCCATTGCATCAGCTTTCAGTTGCCTCCGCTTACAACCTTACGTCAGCTTACAGCTTACAGCTATTAAATCTACATACCCTGGCAGTTGCCACCGGTTCGCCACGCTCGCTCGGTTTGTGCGTGCACCTTCTGCATATGCGCCTGGCCTCGAAAATGTAGCTTAATAGGATGGCATAGCGCCAGGGCGGGCAGGCAGGTGGGTGGGCCCAGGCTGGCCCACCCCACCTGCAATCTCCACTACCGGTTCACTCAAACCGGTTTAAACTGGCTGAATATCACTTCTGGTCATTAATAAGTAAAATTGAATAACAATGGATGGGTCTCAGAATGTCATTTTATAAGATCGCCATCTCATTCACAAAATATCAGATGGAATCCAGAAGACATCTTATCTGATTTGTGATGATCCCATGTTTTCCCATCTCTCCATCTTCAAGAGAAAGAATTTGTTTAGAAAGGACTGCTTATTGTATTTTCATACTTTAAAAGTACCTTTCATTTTGTAAAATAAAAGGAATGATATGATGGGATGCAAATCAAGTAGGACTTGTTTCTAGCTGAGGTGCCTAATTCACATTCTTTTCTAACCATGATATTATTCCTTTTGTTCTAACATTTGTTTTAGTTACTTTTATGTATTGTGCTGAATTATTATGATATAATAATTGAAGGTTAGGGTTAGCTAGTCAGATAGATATTTTTTTTAAAAAAAAAAATCCTTCTCCATCAGAGAAAAAAAACAACGTAGTATTATAATTTCAGATAATAAAGATAGGAGTACTCTTTTTTATTCTGTTAATTTCTTTCTTTCTTTCTTTTTGCTGGAATCATAGTTTCATTTTGGAGCCTTGGATAGCAATAACATGTTTTCTTTTTCTTTTTCCACCAATAATTTGAAACGGTGCAATCATCTCATTCTCCATGCTAGATTTAAGCTCTATTGATGGGACTATTTATATATAATTTTTTATGCACCATATTTCATGAGTTTTATTACAACATAGTTAATAACAGACTAATAGCCTGTTATTAACATTCAGCTGCCTGCAATTACTGCAAGTTCGAATCTCCCCAGGCTCAAGATTGACTCAGCCTTCCATCCTTTCTAAGGTAGGTAAATTGAGGACCCAGTTTGTGGGGGCAATAAGCTGACTTTGTATAAACATACAAAAGTATGAAGGCTATTGCTTAACACATTGTAAGCCGCCCTGAGTCTCCGGAGAAGGGCGGCATATAAATCAAATTAAAAAAAAAAAAACATATGATGGCATTAAATAGGTTATCGGTTTGAGGATGCTGAGCTCTGGAATGACTTGGTGGCCTTTCATCCAAGCACTGATTGCATGTTTAGCTTAGTTTGTTATGTCATATTCTGTGTCGCATGTAAAAAGCACATCTTCCTTCCCCTGTCCTCACCACTTTCTATAGTGGGACGATCGAGAGCATCCTGTCACATTGCGTTACTGTCTGGTTTGGAAGCATTACTGCTTCGGACAGGAAGGAGGTGCAGAGAGTGGTGAGGACGGCAGAAAACATTATTGGCAGTTCACTTCTTTCTATCCAGGACATGGCATATAAGCGATGATGGAGCAGGGTTCTCAGGATTGTTGTGGGATGCTACACATCCTCTTCCTGACCTGTTTTCCTTGCTACCTTCTGGGAAGAGGCTTGGTGGTATCCAAAGCAGAACATCCAGATTCAGTCAGTTTTGTTCCATTTAGCATCAGCCTAGTGAAGTCTCAAGTTTCCTTTTTCCACTATGTATTCAAAATGGACAGTGGTTAATATTTATATGTACATAAGCACATATGTAGGCATATGTACATATATACATATATGTAGATATGTAGATACATACAGTATATATATATATATATATATAGATAGATAGATATAGATATAGATATAGATATAGATATAGATATAGATATAGATAGATATAGATAGATATAGATAGATATAGATAGATATAGATATATAGATATATGTATCTACATATATAGATATGTATAGATATATGTATATGTAGATATATATATGTATATGTATATATACGTATATATATGTATATGTATGTATGTCTTTGGTTATTCGGGTTTTCTCCCGCATAAAAATTGGAAGTGTCTTGGCGACGTTTCGACGAAGTCTCATTCGTCATCTTCAGGCTGGTGTTTTCGGCTTCGTGCTTCTAGGAGCAATGTGAGATCGCAGCTGTTTCTTCCTTTTAACTGCTAGTGGGGGTGTGAATTCGGTGTGAATAACCAAAGACCTACATACAAATACCCGCGAAAACCTCAGAAAACATACATATATATATATATATATATATATATATATATATATATATATATATATATATATATATATATATATATGTATGTATGTATGTATGTATGTATGTATGTATGTATGTATTTCTCTTTAGCCAGGTATGTATATAGCATGTGTATATGCCTGTTATATATGGTATGGGTTGGTATATATATTCTTTTGAGATCAGGCAATAGAATTTCATTTTTAAGGTGGACCAGTGTGCTCACAGTAAAAATGACAATAAAGGTTATCTTATCTCAGCTCAGCTCAGCTCAGCTCACCAAACCTCACCATACCTCACCTCACCTCACCTGATCTCACCACACCTCACCCTACCCTACCCTACCCTACCCTACCCTACCCTACCCTACCCTACCTACCCTACCTTATCTTGAGATACTTTGGCTCATACTGGTTTTAATGCTGCATTGAAGTACGAAGCATTTGATTGCCCTTGGATGCCATTGAACTATGACAGTGTTCTTGGTTTTTTTCTTCTTATTTATTCTTTTGTTCCACTGATTTTTAATCTTGTCTTTGCCATCCAGCATTGCAAGTGAAAGATGGCTGGCTAGATAGGTCAATATAACAACAACAACAACAACAACAACAACAACAACAACAACAACAATAGTGAGAGTATTCCCTCTTATCTCAGTTTCGAGTTTACTTTATCTTCCATCTATGACCTCTTATTAATCTCTACCCCAAGTTGTCTTGGCTTGTCTCCTGCCCAAGAGAAGAACATCATATACATCTTCTTGCCTATTTTATTGCGGCATAATAATAAAGAATGACAGCCAAAATGATGAAATTGTTTGGGCTGGAGACCAATTTCCCGACCATCCTAAGCTGTAGAAACGGGACAGGTTGCTGTCTCTCATGGGTTCTTATGATCATAAAATTGGGAGAGCTGTTGGAGAAGAGGAATAAATCTATCAAGATGAAGAAATAAAAATGCTCTACAATTGACATTCAATCTCTCCTTTTTTTTAATTCTCAAGCATCGTGACTCAGAGATTCAGTCGGAATAAATAATAGGTGGCGCATTCTAAAAACGGACTCCATTCTTTTCTTGTTCATTCTTGGCCCTCTTTGCATTCCAGCTGCATTTTGAAGATGTGGGAGAGTGGAAATTACTCATATTTCTTCTCACCTCAAATAGAAATAATCGGTGCCCTTGTCAAGTCTCAGTACTCGTCGAGAACAAGTGCTATGAATTTCTCAGAAAATTGAAATAACCCAAACTGCATCTCCCAAAGTTAAACAACAGGATTTTCTCCCACCCCCATTTCTCCCTAACAAAGATCTGAAAATCCATTCTGAAAGTAACAGGAACCAAATTCAGGCTCTATAATCTGTTTCCAGGCTTTCTGAAATGTGTGAAATGCAGAAAGGTTTAAGAACAGAAATATGAAGAACTCTGGACAACACCCAGGTTTTCTGCAAAGAAGAAAAGGAAGTGGAAAAGTATTTACATACAGCAGTGGCCAAAATGGTGAAAAACTTTTGGGGAAAGTATATTTTTGAGGTTTGATGGCTAATAACACCATTATTATTTTTTTTTTTTGGAGTTTCAAGATAATCCTATTCCACTGCTGGAATGG
Source organism: Pantherophis guttatus (assembly GCF_059756535.1). Taxonomy (NCBI): domain Eukaryota; kingdom Metazoa; phylum Chordata; class Lepidosauria; order Squamata; family Colubridae; genus Pantherophis; species Pantherophis guttatus. Next base: position 75,783,813 of record NC_142070.1, on the reverse strand, counting down.
CCTGGGAAGAGCCCAGACCTTAACCCAATAGAAAATCTATGGAGCCGACGAAAGAAACTTGTTAGTCAGAAGCGACCCAGCAATAAAACCCAGTTAATAGAAGCCATCCTTCAATCTTGGTTTCACATTAGAACAGCTGCAGAACTAAAAGACTTGGTTCACTCCATGGGAAGACGTTGTAAGGCTGTAATTCATGCTAAAGGCTACCCAAATAAGTATTAACTGATACGGTGATCATTTTTGTATATCTCGTTTTTTCTATGGTGATCATTTTTGTATATCTCGTTTTTTCTACGTGTTTCACTTTTCTTCTTTATACCGTAACTGCTATTCTAATAGCAAATCCTTCAAAAAAGTTATTGCATTACATTCTTGATTAAATGATCTTTCCATTGATATATAATTTTATGGTACTACTCCCCCCCCCAAAAAAGGGATGTTTTAGCTAGTTTTAGAAAATACACTTTCCCCAAAAGGCTTCCACAATTTTGGCCACTACTGTACATATGTGTTAATTATACGGTTAATTTTGGTTTATAGATAGAGGAGTGTTATTTCCTGTGTGTGCATCCATCCATCAGAAAGCCAGTAGAAAGGAAGGGAACAGGAAAATCCCCATGTAGAAGTGCCCTTTAATGCTTAAAACGCATTAGGAAACCAGACAACGAATTTGTTAATAAATCTTCCTGGAAGCTCCTGGTTTCTCGTTTTATTCAGTCTTCCCCTGAACCAAGTGGTTTTTCAATCAATCTTTCCCATTGCTTTTCCTGCTAATGTATTTTGAGCTGGATCCACACAGCAGTCTAAGCTAAACTACAATTAGTTAATTTGTCTATCAGTGTGGTGCATGGACATAGCCAGTCTCTTAAGTTAATGGTTTATTGTATTTTACCGAGCCAATGGATTTCGATAAACTGTGGTTCAGTGAGGTATTAATAGGGTCTTAGTACAATTACATTAATATTAAGAGGGATGTTTCGTCTGTGGGTTCAGCCTTTCAGTTTAATATAAACGTGAGTTTTTATTGCCCCTCTTTTAATTGATATAGCGCTGTACAGAAAGACAGGGCCACCTAAAAAAACCTCAGCTCATCTTTTTCATGCTCAAAATCATAGTCAAAAACTCCTAGGAAAAAGTTGCAGCGGTCAGTAGCAGTCGGCAGTCAGCTACAATACATAAATGCCATGCGTTCATAGCAAAAATCTGCTTCCTTATTGAGTTCTACGCTATATGTAGGACTCTTGCCTATGGAACTGGGTATGTCTAGTTTGATGAAGAGAAGGACTAGGGGAGACATGATAGCAGTATTTATTTATTTATTCATTCATTCATTCATTCATTCATTCATTCATTCATTCATTCATTCATTCATTCATTCATTCATACTGCCCTTCTCCCAAAGGACTCAGGGCGCTGTACAGCCAAAAATAACCACCCACAACTATATGAAAGTTAAAAGACAATTTAAAAATATTAAATCATTTGGCCGAAAGAGCTAAAATAGAAACCACCCATTAAAATAGCATTTAGGCCAGCCCTGCTTGGTGAAACGGTAACGTTTTGAGGGCGCAGCGAAAGGTGCGAAGGTCGGGGATCCTATGAATCTCCGGGGGTAGTTCCAATATCTCAGGGGTTGCCACAAACAAGAAGGAATCAAACTATTCTCCAAAGCACCTGAGGGTAGGACAAGAAGCAGTGGGTGGAAACTAATCAAGGAGAGAAGCAACTTAGAACTAAGGATAAATTTCCTGATGCTTAGAACAATTAATCAGTGGAACAACTTGCCTGCAGAAGCTGTGAATGCCCCAACACTGGAAATTTTTAAGAAGATGTTGGATAACCATTTGTCTGAAGTGCAGGGTTTCCTGCCTGGGCAGGGGGTTGGACTAGAAGTCCTCCAAGGTCCCTTCCAACTCTGTTATTCTATTCTATTCTATTCTATTCTATTCTATTCTATTCTATTCTATTCTATTCTATTCTATTCTATTCTATTCTATTCTATTCTATTCTATTCTATGTTGTGTTTGTTTGTGTGTATGTGGTATGTGCATGTGCATTGTTATATTCAGCACAGGGGAGGGTTCTACTTTCCTTTACTACCGCTTCACAAAGGTAAAAAAAGAAGCTTCTGCACATGCGTACAGATTGTCAATTATGACATCCGGGCAGGTGGGCAGAGCCTCCTGCTGCTCTTACTACCGGTTCTAAAGAACAGGACAGAACCGGGAGCAACCCACCACTGATTCAGCAGTAACTCAGTACTATCTATCTTCAGAGGTGGCATTCACTTACTTTCCTCATTGGCATCCTTCAGTCTCAAGAGACTATGGTATCGTGCTCTGGAAAGAGGCCCTAAAACAACATCTAGTGTGACTAAAAAGGCCGATTCGAGAGTGGCAATCCCTTCCACACTGAGGGCAGACACATTCTGTCCCCTGCCCAGCCCCCAGATTTCGCTGGTTCGGGGACTGCCTCTTTGCCTCAGCCTGCCGAACAAGTGTCTCTTCGAATTGGAGAAGGCCATGCTGTGTCTTTAGCCTCCAAGCTGAACGATCCTAGTGGTTTGCAAATGTGAGCGTGCATGCATGTGCTTTGCTCCCGTGTGTGCCTTACGCGCATGAACCCGGCCTCAAAAACATGTCTAAATAGGACGGCATAGAGCCAGAGTGGTGTGGGTGGGGGGGTGAGGGCCCATCCGTGATTTTTTTCTACCGGTTCTCCCGAACCGGTCTGAACCGGCTCTGTCTATCTTGCATTTGGTTCTCGTGGTATGTATCCCTATTTTCCCCAGTTTCCCCATATCCTGTTCTTTCAATAAAGCATCCAGATCTACACACACGGTCTGTTTTATCGGAGGATAGGTGGGTTTAGCTGCATGTTGAGCTGCACACAGACTAAAGTGTAGTGAGGACAGAACAACGTCTATCTCCTAGGGGCCAAACTTTTATTGAAAGGAGTAGTTGGGCTATTGACTATGAAACCGGAGTTCAACTTTTTTTTGGGAATTCCTCATTTCTTAACTGAAGCGAAGTAGAGCACTGTGCCCAACCCCTATGACATTGTTCTGACAAGCTAAGACACTCTTAAAATGCTTAAACCTGTCTGAAAGCATCAGTGACTTCTTTCTTTCCTCCTCGGGCAAAAAAACAGTTAAGTGGCAACTGAATGCATCATAAGGAGCATTTTCAGCCCCGAGGTTTGGGCCACTGTCATTCCAAATATAATGTTATCTTGCATGGTGTGTACAGTAGAGAGAGTGCATCCAGTTCTGAAGTAGTCTCATTCAATAACATCAAACACAAATTTGCTAAGGGAGACAAATAAACTGAGTGCAGTCAAAGACACTGGATTTTTTTTTTCCCCCTGAAAAAAACATGTAAGAAAATAAGTCTGGAAGCACAGAGGTCATTCCTGAAAGTTGGGGAAGGAATAGGAGGTAGCTATTTATTTATGTAAGAGCCAAGAAAGATCTAAAACATGTAGTTAATTGGAGACAATGATGATGGTAACCATTACTATAATGCAAAGGAAAAGTAATTTTAATGTATCATCTCTCTCAATTTCTCTCTCATCTGTCAATGTATGTATGCATCTCTCTCTCTCTCTCTCTCTCTCTCTCTCTCTCTCTCTCTCTCATCTATCTGTCTGTCTATCTATCTATCTATCTATCTTCTATCTATCTATCATTTATCATCTATCTATCTATCTATCTATCTATCTATCTATCTATCTATCTATCTATCTATCTATCTATCTATCTATCATCTATCTATCTATCTATCTATCTATCATCCAGGGCCAGATTTAGATGAAAAGAGGCCCTAGGCTATACCACTTATGAGGCCCTTTCACCTCCCATTTTTAAGTTTTTATGTTTGTTTATTAGTCATATGCGTAGAATTTCTCCTTATTTTCGGTTCAGTGTTTTAGTGTTCACTGTTTTTAGAATAGTGTAATTTTAATTTTGCTAACAATTTGAATGTAGGCCCCTCTTGATCTTGAGGCCCTAGGCTGAAGCCTAGTTAGCCTATAGGAAAATCCGGCCCTGCTATCATCTCTCTATCATCTATCTATCTATCTATCTCATCTATCGTCTATCTCCTGTCATCTATCTATCTATCTATCTATCTATCTATCTATCTATCTATCTATCTATCTATCTATCTAATCTATCTATCTATCTATCTATCTATCTATCTATCTATCTATCTATCATATATATCTCTCTCTATCTCATTTATCGTCTATATCTTCTGTCAGCTATCTATTTATTTATTTATCTATCTATCTATCATCTATCTATTTATCTATCTATCTATCTATCTATCTATCTATCTATCTATCTATCTATCATCCATCTATCTATCTATCTATCTATCTATCTATCTATCTATCTATCTATCTATCTATCATCTCTCTATCATCTCTCTATCTCTCTATCTCATCTATCGTCTATCTCCTGTCATCTATCTATTTATCTATTTATCTATCTATCATCTACTATCTATCTATCTGTCTGTCTGTCTTCTATCTATCTATCATCTATCTTCTATCTATCTATCTATCTATCTATCTATCTATCTATCTATCCATCCATCCATCCATCCATCCATCCATCCATCCATCCATCCATCCATCCATCCATCCATCCATCCATCCATCCATCCATCCATCCATCCATCCATCTATCTATCTATCTATCTATCTATCTATCTATCTATCTATCTATCTATCTATCTCATCTATTATATCATCTACCTATGAACCTATTCATCATCTATGAAATATAGTAACATCAGGGTTTATTTAGTTCCTAGGGTGAAGTTGTCCCACTATGCAGGAGCCATTATTAAGAAACCTATTTCCTGCCTTAACCCATTTCAGCTTCGACATGGTAGAAACAGTATCCCCTCCAAAAAAAATTTCTTATTGGGTGGGTCAATTCTAGTTGAAGTAGGTAGCCCAAAGGTGCCAGGCTCTGTAAGTTAACACCAACACATTCCTCTATAAATTGTAAATATTATTAGATCCTGTGGATGGATGATAGTTCATGTCCACATAGTCCAAGCAGCAATTCCTAGATACTCTGACCCATTTTTTTCCCTGTGTAGAAATTCATTGGTTGTTTCTAAGTTCTGTCATATATTTACTTTAGAAAAATCTGCAATTTTAGTTCATATTTCTCATGATCGTTCAAAAGCATCTCCCCTAATGTGATACCTGACCTGGAAATGTTGCCAGATAGTTGAACTGTATTGATTTCAGACAAGAGATACAAAAAGTTCTCTATAACTTTTGCTATTAAAAAAAAAATAATCCTTTTGAAATTGTTGAGACTTTGTTTCCCAATCAGAATCTCTAAATTTATTTTAGATTTTTTTTTTCTTACATCAAATATAATGGAGACTATAATTGCAAAAACTTGTGGTTGCTGTTAAGTTCTTTGTAAATCACAATAGGCACTGGTGAATTACTTGAAAAAAAAATACCCAGCTATTTAATCGTCAATAAAGGACCTTAACAGGGGTTTGTATCACATTTTCTGGTTTTCTGAAAGGACTTTTCAAAATAGCAATCAAATTTAAACAAGCCTCCCATTGGGCACAACAGCGAGTCCAGTTATAAGCTCCGTGAACATTGTCATTAGTTTGAGAACCAAACAAATAACCTAATTTAAAATTATTGGAAACAATAAAATAGAGACCCTGGCTGCTGGATCAGATGTTGGGGATCTAATCATTTTCATTGTAATTCTAACAGCATGAGTTCCAGAATTCCATGAAGTTGATTAAACAGGAACCCCCATTGACAAATGAAATTCTTCTACTTTTCCTGAAATGATACTATACTTGTCAATCAAAGGAGGTGGGTTAATTGCATAAGAATTTGGGAGAACCCAAAATTTCTTTTCCATTCTTGTTTGGAATTTCTCCCTTTTCGTTTATAAGACTAGCCCAAAGTTTTACTGATATCTTTTATATGTGATTTAGAATTATTTCCTTCTTCATTCCATTTATAGAATTTATGGTCACAATCCTATCTGGGGCTGTTAGGAATAAAAAAACAAAACAAAATAGCAGCCATAAAATTTCTCCTCTAGGACCTGTTTTAGAGAAAAATCTCATTTCTGTATTGGCTGGTAAAGACAGTCCTGTTTTCACTTAAGCTTGACTCATGGATATTTCTTTTAAGGAACATTTTTTTACGGGATGAACATAAAACACAGGGAGAACTTCGACTTCACTGCTGTGGCCACTATATCGTCTTTTTTGTCATGCTCTGTGGACACCTGAGCAAAGAGTTTTCTGATTGCGCACGGTCACTCATGCCCTAGTTACCTCCCGTATGGACTACTGTAATGCTCTCTACATGGGGCTCCCCTTGAAAAGCACCCAGAGGCTCCAACTGGTCCAGAACGTAGCCGCGCGGGTGATTATGGGCGCAGCTCGTTACGCCCATGTAACACCTCTCCTACGCGAGCTGCCCTGGCTCCTGGTGGTCTTCCGGGTGCGATTCAAGGTGTTCGTTATCACCTTTAAAGCGCTCCATGGCTTAGGACCTGGGTACCTACCATCTTTTGCCACCAATAGCCTCCCACCGACCAGTTCGTTCTCACAGGGAGGGACTACTCAGGGTACCGTCAGTCAAATTATGCCGACTGTCGACTCCCAGGGGGAGGGCCTTCTCTGTGGGGGCTCCAACCCTTTGGAATGAACTGCCCCCGGAGATACGGAATATCCCTGATCTCCGTGCTTTCCGCCGTGCCCTCAAGACCCTGATGTTCCAACAGGCGGGGCTAAACATACGAACATGTGAATGATTTTTTAAATGTTATCTAATTCTGGGTTTTATTTAATTGACCAAACTAAGTAATAATTTTAATTAGCAATTTTATGATGTTTGTGTGTCTATATTTTTCTTGACTATACACCGCCTTGAGTCCTACAGGAGAAAGGCGGTATAGAAACATAATAAATAAATAAATAAATAAATAAATTGGCTGTTAGCATTTATGAGTTAGAAATAGGGATGGAGACAGCGGTGGGTTTCCAATATTCTTACCACCGATTCGCCTCGCGCACGCACACTGGCTTCACACGCACGTGTCCTCCGTGCATGCGCCCAGCCACGAAAATGTGCCTAAATAGGATGGCATAGAGCCGCGGCAGGTGGGTGGGCCCACCTGTGATCTCCACTACCGGATCACCTGAACTGGTACAAACCGGCTGAATACCATCTCTGAATGGAGATAAGTACAATAGCTACTTACTGTGTTTTTCAGAGTATAAGACGCCCCGGAGTATTAGACGCACCTTAGTTTTTGGGGAGGAAAATAAGAAAAAAGCTGATTGGCAGGTGGCTCGGCCTCCCAAAATACCCCCAATCAGCTGTTCCCAAAGGTGAATTTTAGCAACAGGTTCCTTGGTTATGAGCTCTGTGCCTTGCTTTTTTTTCTGCCTCTGAAACTTCTGAAACTCCGTTTCAGAAAAAAACTTTCTTTTCTGCTTCTGAAAGCCTCCGAAACAGAGCTTCAGAAAAAAAGCCTCTGAAGCTCTGTTTGGGGGCTTCTTTTCTGAAGCTCTTTTGGGGGCTTTTTTTCTGAAGCTTCTTTTCTGATGCTTTTTTCAGCCTCTGAAACCTCCATTTGAGAAGCTGGGCGGGGCTACATTCAGAGTATAAGACACACCCAGATTTTCACCCTCTTTTTTGGGGGAAAGAAGGTGTGTCTTATAGTCCCAAAAATACGGTATATTGTCAAATAATATAAACCCTTAGAAATAAGATCACGCTAAACCTATATGATATTCCAGTATCTCCAATATCCCCAGTTGTCAAATACATCTTTTTTTTTTAAAGTTGATAGACAGGCAGATCCATAGAAATACTATGTGTAATATTGTTTGTTTTGTTTTATTTGATTTGTATACCGCCCTACTCCCGAAGGACTCAGGGCAGTGAACAGCCACAAGATAAAAACACATAAGTACAAAATTTAAAAAACAGGATAAAACCAAATTAAATAATTTGGCTGAAGACAGATTTAAAACACCCCAATAAATTAAAAACCAATTTAAAATGTGTATTTTAAAAGGGAAAAAAGGGAAAAATTAGGCCAGGCCAAAGGGTTTAAGAGCGCGGCGGAAGGTGCGTAGATCCGGGATCCTCCGTATCTCCGGCGGAAGCTCATTCCAGATAGTAGGTGCCCCCACAGAGAAGGCTGTCTCTTAACAAAGATAATCACAGCTTTGTTTAGGAATGCTTGTCTCATGAACAAATCACCTGTCAAGCAGTTTAAAATAGCCCTTCCTGTTTTTATAGATACCTAGGTAGAAAATACAACTCTCTTTTCCCTCAAAAAAAATTTCCTACGCAGTTACCTCAAACGCCTAATCAAACTCTCTACATCTGAAATGTAAATGTTTTGTTCCTTTGATTCCTGCCTTTTGTCTGGTGTCTGGACTTTTCATCTACTTTCGGTTTATCCTCAAAAAGGAAAAAAACAGAGGATCCTGTGTTGAACAATTAGCCTAGCTGATCTGAGCAATGAATGCTAAAGCACACTAGTCATTAAATCTGTCCTGACTTGAAAGAAGAGGTTTAGCCATTCCAAACAGCTGTTGTTGTTGTTGTGTCTTAGTCAAGCTGAGGCTGAAAACGATATGAGCCTTGGCCTTCCGATGGACCAGGTGCTTGTTCAAATATTGGGTTGTTTTTTTTAAAAAAATCAACAACACCTCAGGATGTGGTTAGAAACTGGAGCCAAGTACAGCAAAGCTTTTCATCTTTTCAGGTGAGAGATCTCTGAATATTGTGTCTACTGTACATCTGCGCCGTTATTCCAAGCTGAATTTGGATCTTTCGCGATTGCCTTATCTACGCTTCAAAGCATAACAACAACAAAAAAAAACCCCATAGAAACGTACAGATGGAAAGGGCCAGCCGAATAATTGAGTTCAACTCTCTGCAACACGCAGTTCAATTAGATAGGCGGGTTTTTGAAGAAGAGATGATTAAATAGCCTCTTCTCAAAAAAAAAAAAAAAAAAGCCTCCAGAAGTAGAGAACATACAACCTGTGTAGGTAGACTTTCATCGTACGGATTTACTGTGAGGAATCTTCTCCTGATGCATTTCATAATAATAATAATACAAAAAAATATGCTAGCCACCGCTTATACCCATTATTTCTGGTTCTAGGGCCTGTGAGAGAATGGAAAAATACTTCCTGAAGATATTTTTTCTGTGGTATCCTTTTATGTACCTGAACAATGATATTATGATTCCTTTCAAACATGGTTCGAAAGGTTCAGCATCTCCTTAGCTCATTTCCAAAGAGCAGGTCCTTCATTCCCTCTTTGTCTTCTGAATGTATTGTACCTGTTAATAACCTTCTATGGTGCCTAGAAATGTTCAAGCACTCCAAGAATGATGTGCGTGCAGACACATAAGTACACCCTCATCACTCAAGAGCTGAATTATCGTACAATTGATTTGTGTGTGTGTGTGTAGTTACTATAACATTCCAGTTTTGTTTTTTTTTAAATGGCCGGAAACAGTGCCAAAACAGCACTCCCAAAGATAAAAGACAACTGTTCATCATTTGGGAAATGCAACACGGAAGAGATGCAAATAGAGAAACATAAATCCACTCCGAGAGACACATCTTTGACATTATTCAATTTCACAATTTTTCGATGAAGGCAATTTGGACATTCGAGCTGTAGTCATCAGAAACTAAAAGCTGATGCATGCAGTTGAGGGAACTAAAGTGCCTACGTTATTCTGAACCAAAGGTTGTTTGTAAAAGAAAGATGACACACCTTCTTCTTCAGCCTTTCAGGAAACAAATATGAGGAGAAACAACCCTGCAAGTTTTTAAAATGTGGATGAGGATTTTAATAAACAAAGAGGAAAAACAAAGACAAATTAATATTTAGAATAAAGGGGGGAAAGAAAAAGAAAGCTAATAGAGCGGGGGGGGGGGAGAAAATATTTAAAAATAGTTTCTGATTTTCTTGACAGAAGTTATAAATTTATCTCTGCTCCAGGAATGAAATGCTACCGGTTTGCTCCAGTTTGGGCAAATCGGTAGAGATAAATACTACCGGTTCAGGCAAACCGGTAGTGATAAAAACTACCAGTTCGCGTGAATCAGTATTAAAAAAAAAAGCTACCAGTTTGGTTGAACCGGTAGTTTAAAAAGCTACTGCTTTCTGACGATCAGCTGTGCCGCGTGGTTTAGCTTTGCTAGAAATCAGGAAATCCTGCTTTCTACCGAAGCTAAATCGCGCAGCACAGCTGATCCCTCCCTCACTGTTCTACTTACCTTCCCAAGCTTCCTTTTGGTGTGCACTGTGTATGTGCGTGCGCAGTGGGCATGCACAGCCAGCGAACCAGTAGCAAACCGGTTCCAATTTCACCACTGCTCTACTCTATGATTGCAGAATGGCTGTCATATTTTTCCCTATGATCTAGTTTTTTTCTAATCATCAAAAACTTACCATAAGCTCGTTTTTTTTCTCGTTCAGGCAAAAGGTCTTTAAAAGGTTTCCAGTGAACAATGAATTTAGCAACTGGTCTTTTATCTGATCAAAGAATTAAATTTGGGCCCCATCTTCACCATCCATTCCCCACTTTGGGTAATGTCAAACATTCCACAGTTCCAATATTTGAGGGACTCCCGCAAATAGAAGAGGGAATCAAACCAGGGATGAAATGCTCCCGGTTCGGACTGGATCGCCCGATCTAGTAGCAATGGAGGCAGGTAATTTGGAGAACTGGTAGCAAAAATCCCTGCCCCCCCCCCATGCCCAGCTGAGTCGCACAATCATCAGAGGGTTTTTTTTTTTTTTTTTTACTTTTAAAAACATTTTTTCTACAACCTCTTCGGCCAAAAAATGCTTTTAAAAGTAAAAAAAAAAAAAGCCTCTGATGATCGCGCGCAGCTCAGCTGGGATCATCAAAGGCTTTTAAAAGAAAAAAACCCTTTTTTTTCTTTTAAATGCCTCTGACGATCCAAGCTGAGTTGCCTGATCGTCAGAGGCATTTAAAAGAAAAAAAGCCTCTGCCGATCAGGCAACTCAGCTGGGATCGTCAGAGCCTTTTGAAAGCATTTTTGTACAACCTTTTCGCCAAAGAGGTTGTAGAAAAAATGGTTTTAAAAGTAAAAAAAATAAATAAATTGGCCATGCCCACCCAATCACATTACTCCCCCCCCCACCAAGTCACGCCCACAGAACCGGTAGTAACAAATTTTAGATTTCACCACTGGATCAAATTATTTTCCAAAGATCAAGAAGGCAAGACAAGAAAGAACAGATGGAAACTATCCAAAAAGAGAAGCAAGTAGAACTAAGGAGAGTTGTCCTTATGGTGAGAGCAATGGAACAGCTTCTCTTCAGAAGTTGGGGGTGCTTGGACATGTGATAAAGCAAAAAAAAAAAAATGGAGTATGATTCATATTTTAATACAATTTTTTTTTGGAAAATGGAGATAAAAATGAAACCAGAACTTTTCCTTTTGGATTTAATGGAAAAAGAGAGGAAAAAAATTGGAACTTTGTTACCTTTCAACTATGGTGCTGGAGAAGACTCCTGTGAGTCCCTTGGATTGCAAAGCGATCAAACCGGTCAGTCCTAGAGGACATCAACCCTGACTGCTCTTTAGAAGGCCAGATCCTGAAGATGAAACTCAGATACTTTGGCCACCTAACGAGAAGGAAGGACTCACTGGAGAAGAGCCTAATGCTGGGAACGATGGAGGGCAAAAGAAGAAAGGGACGGCAGAGAATGAGGTGGCTGGATGGAGTCACTGAAGCAGTAGGCTTCAAGGAGAGAAGCAACCTAGAACTAAGGAGAAATTTCCTGACAGTTAGAACAATTAATAAGTGGAACAACTTGCCTCCAGAAGTTGTGAATGCTCCAACACTGGAAGTTTTTAAGAAGAGATTGGATAAGCAAATTGTCTGAAGTAGTGTAGGGTTTCCAGCCTAAGAAGGGGGTTGGACTAGAAGACCTCCAAGGTCCCTTCCTACTCTGTTATTCTATTCTATTCTATTTAAACTGGGTTTGAGGGAATTTCATCTTCTGAAGATCATCTTTTGGTGGCCTCCATCACATTGATCCTAGAGGAACTCTTAGAAACAAACATTTTTGAATGGAAAGGAATAAACTACAGTTCATTAGGAAATTAGCAAAAATAATTGGGGAGACTGGACATCTCTGTGTGAAAATGACTCTAGGAGAGCAACAATGGACTCCATCATAGAGGGAAATATATTAACATTGTTTGTTGGGTAGAATTCCGTACCAAATTTCTTCTTGTTGCGAAATGTGTAACCGCTTAGTCTCAACTATTTTCAGAAAAGAAGCAGGGGTGAAATCCAGCAGGTTCTGGAGAACCGGTAGTGGAAATCTTGAGTAGTTTGGAGAACCGGCAAATGCCACCTCTGGCTGGCCCCAGAGTGGGGTGGAAATGGAGATTTTGCAATATCCTTTCCCCAGGAGTGGGGAAGGAATGGGGATTTTGCAGTATCCTTCCCCTGGAGTGGGGTGAGAATGGAGATTTTGCAGTATCCTTCTCCAGGAGTGGGGAGGGAATAGAGATTTTGCAGTATCCTTCCCCTGCCATGCCCACCAAGCCACAGGACACCCACCAAGCCATGCCCACAGAACAGGTAGTAAAAAAAAAAATTGGAATTCACCATTGGAAAGAAGCATAAAGTACATAAATGCATCTTAATTCCCTTCATACTGTGTGTTAAATTCCCTTCACACAGGAGGGGAGGGGGAAAATAAAGTTAAGAAATCTCTCCATGGCCTGCATGCTAACAATCTTCTAAATAATTCACATTGCAGAAGGAACTTTATGTGATTCTTGAAGACAGAAGACGAACATCTTGAGACTTCTTGTCTTTTTAAGTAACCGTCAAGAAAAAGTTGCTGCGCTGAATGAGAAGTAGCAATAACCTCGGGGATTTATTTAGCCTTCATGCCATCTTAAAATACTTCATTTAGTGATGTGGAATCCAGCTGAGTTAAAGAATGAGGAGTTTAATTATCTGCCCATGATATACCTGTACATCTTTGGCAGTACACAATGGGATTTAAGTGGAGTAAGAAATGCTAACCTTATCATAAACTGCAGAGCTACGCGTTGAAATGAAAAAAAGCCCTGATAGAAATAATTCACTCATTCAATAGGAAGTTTTAATGCCGATGTGTTAGACCGAAAAGGAATTTCTTCTGACAAAATTCTTTTCAATCGTGATTCCACGAAAGAAAGACTTGTTCGCTTTCTTCTTTCTTGAAATGTTACAACTGAGCAATAACTCCCCCTCCCAAATTATCTAAAACGTTCTGATTTTGATCCAGTTCAGAAGTACGATAGTGAGGGGCTTGGTTCCTGGTCCCTCTGAAAAAAAGGGGAGGATCAGAGGTGGATTTCAGCAGGTTCTGACCAGTTCTGGAGAACAGGTAGCGGAAATTTTGAGTAGTTCTGAGAACCGGTAGTAAAAATTCCGACTGGCCCCGCCCCCATCTATTCTCTGCCTCCCAAGTCCCAGCTGATAGGGAGGAAATGGGGCTTTTGCAATAACCTTCCCCTGGAGTGGGGAGGGAATGGAGATTTTGCAGTATCCTTCCCCCGGAGTGGGGAGGGAATGGAGATTTTGCAGTATCCTTCCCCTGGAGTGGGGAGGGAATGGAGATTTTACAGTATCCTTCCCCTGCCACGCCCACCAAGCCACACCCACAGAACTGGTAGTAAAAAAAGTTTGAAACCCACCACTGGGTGGGTCACAATTGACCCCAAAATTTCTATGTCTAAGTGAGACAATTGTTAAATGGGTTTAGCCCCATGTCACGACCTTTCTTGCCACAGTTGTTAAGTGAATCGCTTTCTTTTTATGTACATTGAGAGCATATGCACCGAAGACAAATTCCTTGTGTGTCCAATCCAGTGGTGAAATCCAAATTTTTTTTACTACGGTTTTATTGTGCGTGGTTTGGTGGGCGTGGCTTGGTGAGTGTGGCAGGGGAAGGATACTGCAAAATCCCCATTCCCACCCCACTCCAGGGGAAGGATACTGCAAAATCTCCATTCCCACCCCACTCCAGGGGAAGGATATTACAAAATCTCCATTTCTCACCCCACTTTGGGGCCAGCCAGAGATGGTATTTACTAGTTCTCCGAACTACTCAAAATTTCTGTTACCGGTTCTCCGAACAGCTCAAAATTTCCACTGCCAGTTCTCCAAAACAGAACCTGCTGGATTTCACGCCTGGTCCAATCACACTTGGCTAATAAAGAATTCTATTCTATTCTATTCTATTCTATTCTATTCTATTCTATTCTATTCTATTCTATTCTATTCTATTCTATTCTATTCTATTCTAATTATGATGAAAATATCAATATGTATATTTTTTTCATTTGTTTGTTTTTAAGTCCTATTTCCCAAAAATGGGATATGAAGAATTTTAGTTGTGCTCTATGGATTAAGCTAGATTGATTATAATTTGAGTGGGGATTTTCAATATAGGAAAATATTATTTATGCTTCATTAAAAAGGGGGGCCATTGCTTCTCCAGGACAGGGTCTGTCCTTTGATTTAAAAGTGTCACAGTGATGCTACGATGTAAGACTGTGGAAGATAAATTGCCTGTAATTGTGTCAGGAATGCTCTGAAAACGATGGGCTCATCTAAATATTTCTGCAAAAGTCCAGACTTCATTCTCATAACAATGTATTCAGAAGACATCTAGCTGGGAACAGCAAATCACCTCATTTGTAAACCAAATTAGGATAAATGCTGCCAGTGGTTATATATAATGTCAAGTGATAACAAAATGGACAGTTGGAGAACATCATTCAGAAGAAGCTGCATTCAAAATAGCATCTCACTTTAGCACAGAAAGACATGCAAGAAATGTGTCTCGTGCCATGGGCAATGACCAGAATCCATTGACCTCATATTTTCCCAGTTATACGAGAGGGGATGCAATGAATCAGTGATTTGGCTGTCCTATTATTGAAAATCCCAATAAATTACAAATCATATCTATTATCTTATATATAAGATATATATATATCGATCTCTATCTGTCTGTCTGTCTGTCTATTTATCTATTTATCTATTTATCTATTTATCTATTTATCTATTTACCTATTTACCTATTCTGTCTGTCTGTCTGTCTGTCTGTCTGTCTGTCTATCTATCTATCTGTCTGTCTATCTATCATCCATCCATCTATTATCTATCTATCTATCTATCTATCTATCTATCTATCTATCTATCATCTATCTATCTATCTATCTATCTATCTATCTATCTATCTATCTATCTATCTATCTATCTATTTATCTATCATCCATCCATCTATCATCTATCTATCTATCTATCTATCTATCTATCTATCTATCTATCTATCATCTATCTATCATCTATCTACCATATTTTTCGGCGTATAAGACACATCGGAGTATAAGACACACCTAAGTTTTTGGGGAGGAAAAGAAGAAAAAAGCTGATTGGCAGGTGGCTCGGCCTCCCAGAATACCCCCAATCAGCTGTTCCCAGAGGTGAATTTTAGCAACAGATTCCTTGGTTGTGAGCTGTGTGCCTCTCTCTCTCTCTCTCTCTCTCTCTCTCTCTCTCTCTCTCTCTCTCTCTCTCTCTTTTTTTTTTTTGCTTTTTTTTCTGCCTCTGAAACTTCTGAAACTTTGTTTCAGAAAAACCTTTTTTTACTGCCTCTGAAAGCCTCCAAAACAGAGCTTCAGGAAACAAGCCTCTGAAGCTCTGTTTGGAGGCTTTTTTTCTGAAGCTCTGTTTGGGGGCTTCTTTTCTGAAGCTTTGTTTGGAGGCTTTTTTTCTGAAGCTCTGTTTGGAGGCTTTTTTTCTGAAGCTCTGTTTGGAGGCTTTTTTTCTGAAGCTCTGTTTGGGGGCTTCTTTTCTGAAGCTCTGTTTGGGGGCTTCTTTTCTGAAGCTCTGTTTGGAGGCTTTTTTTCTGAAGCTCTGTTTGGAGGCTTTTTTTCTGAAGCTCTGTTTGGAGGCTTTTTTTCTGAAGCTCTGTTTGGAGGCTTTTTTTCTGAAGCTCTGTTTGGGGGCTTCTTTTCTGAAGCTCTGTTTGGAGGCTTTTTTTCTGAAGCTCTGTTTGGAGGCTTTTTTTCTGAAGCTCTGTTTGGGGGCTTCTTTTCTGAAGCTTTGTTTGGAGGCTTTTTTTCTGAAGCTCTGTTTGGAGGCTTTTTTTCTGAAGCTCTGTTTGGAGGCTTTTTTTCTGAAGCTTTGTTTGGAGGCTTTTTTTCTGAAGCTCTGTTTGGAGGCTTTTTTTCTGAAGCTCTGTTTGGAGGCTTTTTTTCTGAAGCTCTGTTTGGGGGCTTCTTTTCTGAAGCTCTGTTTGGAGGCTTTTTTTCTGAAGCTCTGTTTGGAGGCTTTTTTTCTGAAGCTCTGTTTGGAGGCTTTTTTTCTGAAGCTCTGTTTGGGGACTTTTTTTCTGAAGCTCTGTTTGGAGGCTTTTTTTCTGAAGCTCTGTTTGGGGGGCTTCTTTTCTGAAGCTCTGTTTGGGGGCTTTTTTCTGAAGCTCTGTTTGGGGGCTTCTTTTCTGAAGCTTCATTTCTGATGCTTTTTTCAGCCTCCGAAACCTCCGTTTGAGAAGCTGAGCGGGGCTACATTCGGAGTATAAGACGCACCCAGATTTTCACCCCCTTTTTTGGGGGGGAAAAAGATGCGTCTTATACTCTGAATTTAAAAAGGCTAGAAAGCAGGAAATCGCACGGCACAGCTGTTCCTCCCTCTCACTGTTCTACTCACCTTCCCAAGCCTTCTTTTTCCACGTGTAGCACGCATTTGGCATGTACTGCTCATGTGCATGCACACGCAGCATGCATTTAGCGTGGACTGCACATGTGCACATTTGGCACATGCAAAGGCAGCAAACCGGTGGCAAACTGGGGAAGATTTCACCACTGTCCGTACTTCTATTTTATAAAAAGGATACATTTTTAAACAGAATGGGAATAGATCAGTAACCGAATCACCGTGCAAAGGGCATATTAGGCTGCAATCCTATTCGCAGAGCAGAACCGATTTTGAGCAAACATGCAAAGGAGTCCCTCTGCATTCCTTCCTTAATCACCTCTAAAGCCTGCTACAATATCATCTTTGATCTCTTGCAGTATTGTATCACATAATCCTTTCATTTGAGATTTACCGAACTGAGCACACATCTGTGATCCCTCTCTAGTTAATATTGACCAAAGTACCCTCAAAAATATCATTATACGATGATGGAAGATTTGGTCAATGTTATGAGCTTCAAAACATTAAAAAAAAAAACAAAACCCAGCAGTGTATTTATGCCTCTGTCTTTACGGGCGGTTTGCTGGAAGCCAAAGCTGATTGCATCTGTTGGAAAATATTGAATGTGCTGGATGCAAAGAGATTATTAAAACATAGTACTTCTCACTTCACACCTGACAATATGTTTCGAAGGAGATTTAAAAGTTTTAGATAAATATTGGAGAGAAAGTATATCGGTTGGATTCCAGCAAATTAAAAAAGTCTATCGGTTTCTATTTTGCACCACCCATCTGTTCAAAACATAACAGATAAAAACACGTTCCATCCAATCCAGAAAATAATTATGGCTTCTTCTACAGAGTTTTCCCCTCCTCGAAGATCTAGTCCCTCAAGCACCTTAATAAATATTCATAATCTCCTTTGTTATTAAAAATAAATAAAAAATCCCTGATTTCAAATCAGATTTATGTATTCTTCTTCTTTTTTTTTTTTTTTTAATCCCTGGTTATCTTTGGATTGATTGTGGCATGCCTATCTGAAAGAAAAAACAAGGGATAAAAATATTGAATAGACTAGGGCAAGATCTTAACAAAATAACTGAATAACAAAATAGCAGAGTTGGAAGGGACATTGGAGATCATCTATCTCCAGGGGCGTCAAACTCAATTTCATTGAGGGCCGCATCAGGGTTGTATTTTACCTGGAGGGGCCCAGGGGGGGCATGTCCATTGTTTGTCCAATCTCCTCTTAAAAACTTCCAGTGTTGGGAGCACCCACAACTTCTGGAGGCAAGTTGTTCCACTGATGAATTGTTCTGACTGTCAAGAAATTTCTCCTTAGTTCTAGGTTGCTTCTCTCCTTGATTAATTTCCACTCATTGCTTCTTGTTCTACCCTCAGGTGCTTTGGAGAATAGCTTGACTCCCTCTTCTTTGTGGCAGCCCCTGAGATATTGGAAGACTGCTATCATGTCTCCCCTAGTCCTTCTCTTCATTAAACTAGACATACCCAATCCCTGCAACTGTTCTTCATATGTTTTAGCCTCCAGCCCCCTAATCATCTTTGTTGCTCTTCTCTGCACTCTTTCTAGAGTCTCCACGTCTTTTTTACATCATGGCGACCAAAATTGGATGCCGTATTCCAAGTGTGGTCTTACCAAGGCTTCACACAAGCTGAATTTGCATGACATGTACCAGATTACAGGTTTCTAGTCAGTTGGACACATCAGTGGTGAAATCCAATTTTTTTTACTACCGATTCTGTGGGCATGGCTTGGTGGGCTTGGTGTGGCTTGGTGGGCATGGTAGGGGAAGGATAATGCAAAATCTCCATTCTCACCCCACTCCAGGGGAAGGATACTGCAAAATCCCCATTCCCACCCCACTCCAGGGGAAGGATACTGCAAAACCTCCATTCCCACCCCACTCTTGGGGGAAGGATACTGCAAAATCCCCATTCCCACCCCACTCCAGGGGAAGGATA
Organism: Pantherophis guttatus; assembly: GCF_059756535.1. Lineage (NCBI taxonomy): Eukaryota > Metazoa > Chordata > Lepidosauria > Squamata > Colubridae > Pantherophis > Pantherophis guttatus. The sequence goes on along the minus strand of NC_142070.1, from coordinate 75,765,035 downwards.
CTGCAAAATCCCCATTCCCTCCCCACTCCTGGGGGAAGGATGTTTGCAAAATCTCCACTCCCACCCCACTCTGGGGCCAGCCAGAGGTGGTATTTGCCAGTTCTCCGAACTACTCAAAATTTCCACTACCGGTTCTCCAGAACCTGTCAGGACCTGCTGGATTTCACCCCTGATCTTGGCTATGATTGGCTTTCAATGGTCAACATTTTTAAACCCTTACACTTTGATCAGGCTTCAGTAGGGTTCCTCTCCTTTTTTTCCAAATACTTTTTAATGAAAGAGTTTCACAACACTAAAAGATCATTTAAACAGATAGCAGAAAAGGAAAAGGAAATAATGGCGTGGGGGGAATGCATCGTTCAAAAAACAAAAGAAGAAAGATAGAAAAAAGGAATATTTTTTTAGAAATAGCTTCCAATCTTTCTTGCAGCAAGTACAGGCTAATTAATAATTCCCCGCTCCCTAGGAACTTACATATTTACTTATTTAAGGAAATGTATATGACTGTCCAACTAACTCTCAGCGACTCCTGGTGGCTTACAAGGATAAAAAACTTACATAGAAGCAAATAAAAAAGCAATAATTTACAGCCGCCTCATGACAACGATCGAATGAGCTACTTGATGGGTTCCATCCCATTCTGGGGTCTCCAAGAGTGTCAAGGGGGTGGGGCAATCCTATCTTTGAGGGGATAATGTCCCATAGGAAACTGCTACAGTGAAGTAGTACCCTTCGTCTTGGTTCTGCTAGATCAGGGGTCGGCAACCCGCGGCTCTGGAGCCGCATGTGGCTCTTTCATCCCGCTACTGCGGCTCCCTGTCGGTCAAAATATGTGTCACAACTGCCAATGTGTGACACCCCCAGGGCACGTGATTTATTGAGCTTTTCGACCCCCGGTGAGCCAGCCATGGATAAATCCAAGAAAAGAAAAGTTTCAGAAGAAAACAGAATGTTTAATGGTACGTGGGCAGATTCCTTTGCTTTCACTGCTGACGAGACTGGTTTACCAGTATGCTTAATATATGGTGAGAAATTGGCAAACAACAAAAAGTTGAATGTTGCAAAACATTTGAAAGCAACCTTCAACCCGGTGTCTTTTTTTTTTTTTTTTCGGAGATCAAAATGTTTTTGTTACATGCAGAAATAAAAAAATTGTTTTCTCTGTAGCAGTTCATTGATTTCATAAATGCAACACACTATAGTTTTTTTTTATACATAGGATAAAGATTAAAAAAAACCCCAATATATGTAGTATTATCTTCATTTTAAATGTCAAATGGGTTTTGTGGCTCCCGGTGTTTTCTTTTCTGTGGGAAATGGGTCCAAATGGCTCTTTGAGTGTTTAAGGTTGCAGACCCCTGAGCTAGATGCAGACTTTATCTTGTCTGCAAGTAAACAAACAAACTCAGAAGGCATCAAGATCTCCTGTGAACATCTGTGATGCCTTCTGAAGATGCAACTCAAGTGGTATGTCAGGGTTCCTACGGATGCCCTAATTCAATCATGAGCCTCGAGCCAAGCTTCAAAAGAAATCCAGTTATTTATTAGGAGCTTCCTGTTGGCACGTTCCCAAATGAAGCCAACTCTGACCCCACGTAATTTACAGCCCCAATCATGACCCTGTTTTCTCCCTCCCCCCAGGGTGTGTCATCAATCACATTCGGCAACAGAGCAATTTCATGAATTGTAGCTATCACTCCCCTCCGGCCGCTGTGGGTAACCCTGAGAGACAGCCTTGAGAAAGATATGTCTGGAATGTGTATCTGTCTTTGACTGCCATGCTGCTTTGTCGGTTTCCCATCCCCCTTGCCTATGGCAACTCGAGAGCAGGCCAGGGATCCTCTGCAAGTTGACATGGTATTTGTTCTACTGTGCATATCATAAAATTTTCCATGATTCACAACTATTATGTTGGGAAGGGAAAACTTCTTAACCTACTCTTTTTTTAATTGTGGTCAACATTTCTGGAAACCTACACAGCCGCTTCTTTTCCAGTTCTCTCAGCAAAGATCTGAACAACCAGCTTATTTAGTTTAGCAGAGTGCATTTTGGCCAGAATTCTCAAGGGGTTTAAGCATTCTGAACTCCAAATCAATGGTTTTAAGCATACTTAATGCCGCACCAAATTGTAACTTCTGTCATTTGCACAAGAGCTTAAGCAAATCACTCTTCTCACACAAAGTTTAATATGCCTAAGGCACAACTTTGACAGGATGCATTGACTTGTTGGTTTCGAGAGAAATCTTGTTAATTTGGACTTCATTAGCATTGGTCAAATGAAGGAAAACACTTGTTTTCCCAGGGTTTTTTTTTTTTAACTGAAAAATGAGGACTATTTGTACATAACAGAGGTAGCGTACCAATCCATGAATTAAGGTATTTAGGAATGTTATCTTATGCATACCTGGGTTGTTTTTTTTTCATTTATTTATAAAACATATTTTGCTGTCTATCTCCTATCCAATGATGCCCTTTATGCAATGGCATTCTAGTCTATTAGCAATATGAACTAATCTAAATAATTATCCTGTTTCCCCGAAAATAAGACCCAACTGGAAAATAAGTCCTAGCATGATTTTTCAGGATGCTCGTAATATAAGCCCTACACCCCAAAATAAACCCCAGTTAAGATTGTCAGCCAGATGGGTGCATTTAGTACCACATTTCCCCCAAAATAAGACCTAATCAGAAAATAAGCCCTAATATTACAAATTAATATAAGACCCGGTCTTATTTTCAGGGAAACGTGGTAAATGCATTAAAAACCAAATTATTCATTATTCAATTTAAGGGATTAGATTCTATTGACAAACTTTTTGAAAGTTGTATAGTCTTTGAAGGAAAACATACTTATGGGACCGCCTACTACCACAAACAGCCTCCCACCGGCTGGTACGCTCTCATAGAGAGGGGCTCCTCCAGGTGCCGTCAGCCAAACAATGTCGACTGGCAGCCCCTAGGGGGAGGGCCTTCTCTGTGGGGGCACCTACTATCTGCAACGAGCTCCCCCCGGAGATACGGAGGATCCCGGATCTGCGCACTTTCCGCTGTGCTTTGAAGACACTCCTATTCCAGCAGGCCGGCCTGGCCTAACTTTCTCCCCTTCTTTAAATCTTTTAAATTTTTAAATTGAAATTTTAATTTGTTTTAAATTATTGGGAGTTTTAATTGTCTCGGGCAAAAATTATTTAATTGGGTTTTAATCATGTTTTTTAACTTTTGTATTTATGTGTTTTATTTTGTGCTTGTTCACCGCCCTGAGTCCTTCGGGAGTAGGGCGGTATACAAATTTAATAAAATGAAAATGAAAAAATGAAAATGAAATGAAAATGAAAACATCTAAAAATCTGAGCTTGTAGTCATCAGTAAAAAACAACAACAACTTATGATTACAATTCAGTCCAAAATTCCTGTCGCTAAGTTAGACATTTGTTAAGTGAATTTTTGTCCCATTTTATGAGCTTTCTTGCCATAGCTATTAAGTGAATCATTGTACCCTGTTTCCCCTAAAATAAGACATCCCCTGATAATAAACCCAATCGGGCTTTTGAGCACATGCGCTAAAATAAGCCCCTCCGAAAATAAGCCCTCCCTGAAAATATTTAAATGCATGTGCAGTCGGTCCCCGCCATATCCTCTGGTTAGGGAGACAGAGCTGGAAATTGGGTAAGAATGCAAGAGGAGCCCCGTCTTGCTCCACGCGCCCCAAAATAATAAGACCTCCCCAAAAATAAGGCCAAGCACTTATTTCAGGGTTCAAAAAAATATAAGACAGGGTCTTATTTTCGGGGAAACACGGTAGTTACTAAGTTAGTAACAGAATTGTTAAGCAAATCTGGCTTCTCCATTGACTTTGCTTATCAGAAGGTCACAAAAGGGGAACAGATGACTGCAATAGTCATAAGTATGAGTCAATTGCCAAGCATCTGAACCTTGATCACCTGACCATTGGGGATGCCGCAACTGTCTTAAGTGTGAAAAACGACTGTAAGTCATTACATTACATTGGTGCCATTGTAACTTCAAACCATCAATAAATTAACTGTTGTAAAGACAAGGACTATCTCTATTGGACCTTTCAGAGGTTTAAGGCACCGAATCAGCAATTTTTACAATTTCATTGTCCTTCTGATTCCAATTCAAGAACAGGAGAAGGTCAGATGTAATATTCTTTGGGATCATGTGTTAAAACACTTTGATTGAGGGATGGGTTTCAGTTACGTTTACCACTGGTTCGGTGAGTGCACTGTTCGTGCATGTGCCTGGCCTTCCGTGAATGTGCTTTGCTTATTTGCAAACATTCCATGCATGCGCCCGGCCTCGAAAATGTGCCTAAATAACATGACTTGGAGCCAGGGCAGGTGGGCAGGCCCCATGTTCTGCCCCAGCTATGAACCCCAAAGAACGCAGCACACACAAACTAGAGTTGGCAGAAAGCCCAGAAGCAATTTTGCGGATGTGATGGAGAGTGAACTAAAGTTGTTCTCTACAGCTTGTTGCAAGTGGTATTCCTCCTTAAATAGGCTAAGGGAGTGGCCAATTAGCCCCAAGCCTTACTCTCGAGGAGACCTCCTCCTGAGGAGCCACTCCTGCCTTTTGGCAGCTCTGCGCGCCCGTGCATCGAGAAGAGGCTCCTCCTCTTCGTCCTCTTCACTTCTGGAGGTTCTGAAGGCCCTGGCTGAATCCCTGCCTCCCTGAAAATCAAAACGTCTCCAACTTCACTGCAGCAGTAGCGTTTAAGACGACTGTAAAAATATTCCAAATCTTTTATCAGGTACGCTATTTCGGGAAGAAATATCACATCCAATTTTTACACTGTGTTTATTATCATTTCACACGGGGGGAAAAAGAACAGAAGGTTCATAAAAAATATTTTACCCCCCCCCCCCAAAGAGAGACGTTATGCACTAGATGTATTCCTTCTTTCCCGCACTAAGCATGTATTAAAAAAAGAGAATCATAATGAAATGCAACAGAAAATTAAGTGAAGATGTCTCTGAAAGGACCATTTCTTAAAAGAAATTTTAAAAAGCGACAACAGTTTTCAATCACAGAAACATCAAGGCAATTGAAAAGTGATTTATGTTGTGCTTCAAACAGCTTTCACAGAGACCAAAGCAGATTATTATCCAAAATAATATAATTGCTACCTTTCCGTCACATGTTCTCTCCTTTTTTTTCGTTGTTGTCAAAATGGAATATACTGATCTCATTTAAGTACTACAGAAGAAACATTTCTCTTGGAAATAGAAATATCCTCCAAAGATAAAAATCCAGAAATCCTTTCAAGTAGCAAGAGTTACCTTAAAAATGCTTCTTTTTGCAATGTTTTGCTCAGTTTAATTCAAAAGGGTTTATAAGATGCACTCCCAGAAAATAATTTGAGCTGAAAAATCATCAATCTACTGACAGAAGATTGTTTTACGCACGGCAGGAGAGAAAGTTGAACACCTTTCATATGTGCTGTCTCTGATGAATTCTTGGCATCACCTGGCAGGACAAAATTCCAAATAGCGCAGTCTTGGAAGGTGCTGGAATTTCTAGCATGTATACACTATTGAAACAGCGACGTCTACGCTGGCTGGGGCATGTCGTGAGAATGGCTGATGGTCGGATTCTGAAAGATCTCCTGTACGGAGAATTAGTGTAGGGAAAGCGCCCAGAGGGAGACCACAGCTGCGATATAAGGATATCTGCAAGAGGGACCTAAAGGCCCTGGGAATGGACATTAACAGCTTGGAAAACTTGACCTCCGATCGTTCAGCTTGGAGGCTAAAGACGCAGCATGGCCTTCTCCAATTCGAAGAGACACTTGTTCGGCAGGCTGAGGCAAAGAAGCAGTCCCGGAACCAGCGAAATCTGGGGGCTGGACAGGGGACCGAATGTATCTGCCCTCAGTGTGGAAGGGATGGCCACTCTCGAATCGGCCATTTTAGTCACACCAGATGCTGTTTTAGGACCTCTTTCCAGAGCACGATACCATAGTCTCTTGAGACTGAAGGATGCCAATGTTATTACTGACAGAAGAGAGTATTTATAGCTCAGGGTTGAACTTGATGGTTTTCTTGAAGACATTTCATGACCAAACCAGGTAACTTCATCAGTGCAGTCTGGATTGCAAAAAAAAATTCCTTGATATAAAATCAGGAATCCATCCAAACAGCCATATTTAGCAATGTCCGTTTGGTTCTTCTTCAGCCTCACAGCTCTTTCTGGCTCACACGTTTCTTTAGAATTATTACTCTACACTAGACAGCGAGCCGAACTGAGGATAACCGACTTCAAATTAAAGTCTACAGTTAATGATAATCTTATTAAACTTTGAATCGAGCGACAGCCTCGGTTTTAAAGGAAAAGGAATGTGTTTTCGGATAAATTGGGATAAAGTGATTAATTTAGTCTCCTGTCTGATCAATTCGATGCACACAGCAAGCATCTTTTCAGTTGCAAATAAAACTAAGGAAAAACTTTAGAGACTAACGAGCACAAACATGGCATTTTAAATCCGAAATTCATTTAATCTGACAATCCTTCCCAGGCAAGGTTTTATGTTGTGAATTTTATAGCGTAGGCAGTGGTGCTATTCAGACGGTTCGATCCAGTTCAGGCGAATCGGTAGCGGTGGCTAAGGGAGGCTCCGCCCACCTGTCCGGACGTCATCATGTCCCGTTTTTGACATTCTGTGTATGCACAGAAGGTCCTACGCTTGCGTGGAGGTGATGCGTGCTCCCATTTACGAACTGGTAGTGAAGGTAAGTGAATACCACACCTGACCGTAAGTCTAAATCTTACGGTGTTGGTCTAAATATATAGATTTTATTTTAAAGTCCTTTGGCTGCATTATTATTATAGTTTCCTTTCCCCCTTTTCTTTTCTTTCCTTGTCTGGCAATTTCAGAATTCATTTAATCTCCACTTCTCCTTAATGGATGCAGTTTAGCTTACTTTCACCTTGTTCGGTCCAGATTAATCATGTAACATCCAGCATCCCCCAACTCTGATCAAAATATTCAAATCCTTTAAATAATGACTTTTAACATAAATTCAAGATGACAACTGATTATGAAACTGTCAGCTTGATCACCTCAGCTTGACACTTGTTTCGAGATGCATTTCAGCTTTCCTACTTTCCGTAATTACAAAGATGAAGGCTCTGCATATTTTTTCCTCAAGACGCGTTCGTCATGAGAAAACAAGCTCTGTCAGTCACTTGGGTTGCCTCTGTTACACAGGCCTGAAAACGGAAGGGGAAGAGAGAGGGAGAGGGAGAGAGGGAGGGGAGGAGGAGGAGGGGAAGGGAAGGGAAGGGAAGAAAAAAAGGAAAAGGGAAGGAAGGAAAAGGAGAGATGGAACAAGAGACAAAGCGGAAGGGAAGGGAAAGGAAAGGAAGGGAAGGGAAGGGGAGGTGAGGGATTTTTTTTTTTTTTTTTTTGGCGCTTCTGAACTGCATAATGAAATTTGGATTTGGACAGTCTAGAAATCTGCTAAAATAAATATACATGAAATTCATGTTTAAAGTATCGTTTTAAAGGTAGATAAAATACAGCGGCATACAAGATGATTCAAATGTTGTGATTTCATGCCAAAATGTGTTGCATCTCCTTCCTTCCTTCCCTCCCACCTGTCACCTTCCCTTCTCTTTTTCCTTCTTCCTCTGTCCTTCCTTCCTTCCTTCCTTCCTTCCTTCCTTCCTTCCTTCCTTCCTTTTCTCTTTTTTCTATTTCTTTCTTTCATCTTTCTCTTTCTTTTCCTTCCTTCATTTTCTTTTTCTTTCTTTCTTTTTTCCTTCCTTCCTTCCTTCCTCCTTTATTCCTTCCTTCCTTCTTTCTTTCTTTCTTTCTTTCTTTCTCTTTCTTTCTTTCTTTCCTTCCTTCCTTCTTTCCTTTCTTTTCTTTCCACAGAAACATTTATATATAAAAAAGAAAAATATACCACAGAATGTGAGTAGAATGGATTAACAGTTGTATTGATGTACAAATAAGGTTAATTGTACATCTAACCCGTCCTTCCTTCCTTCCTTCCTTCCTTCCTTCCTTCCTTCCTTCCTTCCTTCCTTCCTTCTCTCTCTCTCTTCTTTCTTTCTTTCTTTCTTTCTTTCTTTCTTTCTTTCTTTCTTTCTTTCTTTCTTTCTTTCTTTCTCTCTCTCTCTCTCTCTCTCTCTCTCCCTTCCTCCCTCCCTCCCTCTTTTTCTTTTTTCCTTTGATTCATTCAACTATTATTTCACATATTATGGTAACCCACCTGCTTATATAAGGTTCAGCTGCCTCGCTCAACTTCTTTCTCCACCAATATGTTTCAAACACTTGGACAAATTAATTACACTAAGAGTTCACTGAGATTACTCATTTTCGGGGAAAGGGAGTTGGGAAAAAGCCAAATCAATGAAACTAAAATACTCAGGGGTGTCCAGAGACTTATGAACAGGTCAAGTATTTATTGTCGTACTTCCCTCTGTGGAGCTGCAGCCATAATTCTGATGATTGAAATCTTTTTTTTTTTTTTTGCCCTTCATAATCCTCAAAGCCAACAAACATTATTGAAAGGCCCTAATTTGGCTAAATCATAACCTCGGGTAACCTCACTGAATATTAATTCCATTTTTCATGGAAGACGTTTTCAGAATTAATACAAGGGATCCTCGATTTAAAACAGTTTATTTAGTGACATTTCGAAGTTGCAACGGCCCTGAAAAAAAGTGACTTGTGACCGTTTTTCACACTTATGACCATTGCAGCATCTCCATTGGTCATCATATGGATGCGTGGCAACTGGTTCGTTTTTATGATAGTTGCAATGTCCAGTGATCTTGTGATCTGCTTTTGTGATTTTCTGACAAGCAAAGACAATGGGGATGCCAGATGGGGATCTTCTAAGCAAAGTCAATTGGGAAGACAGATTCATTTAACAACTAACTTGACAACTTCAATGATGCAATTAACAACTGTGTCAAGAAAGGTTGTAAAATGGGGTCAAACTCACTTAATGAATGTCTCACTTTGCAAGAGAAATTTGGGGCTCTATTGTAGTCGTAAGTCGAGACTACCCATAATCAGTATTAGCCATCCTATACTTGAGAAATCAACTTTGAATTTCTGCTTCTGGCATATTATTTATATTATTGATTCTTGAATAAAATTATACACCTTGATTCTGATTATCAATCTTCTGACTGATAGGTGTCAGGTCTGGAAGCCATCTTTTGCATTGGGCTTTCAGGCCGGCCACATTTCCTACTGTGGGAAACTGGGAGGGGGGATTGAATGGAGCCAGGGTGATATGTAGGCAAAATAACATTCCTTTTCTCAGAGTGTCAAGGACATCTTGCCCTGCACCTGGAAGGCTGGAGCTGGGAGGCATCTCCAGTTGGGACGGTGCTTTGATTGGACCATGTGATGGACTTGTGGGTGCTGGGCAGGGACTTGGACTTTCCTTTGGGTGGGGAAAACCTGGAAGCTTTCAGATTTGGGTTTTCCCAGATGGGCCGATATGACATCTCTAATAAGATGGAACTTTGAGGAACTTCAAGCCTCTGAGTCTTCTTTGGTCGGGGGTATTACTTGGAACCCTGACAACAGGGCTTTTTGTGAATGTTAATATTTCTGCTATTAATTAAACACAGCCTCACGTGTGTTCGTTTTTACACACCGGAATGTTGCATGCGGGGCAGATATAATGATGTATTACATTAGAATGGTTCTATTTTCCATGTTAGGTCCTGAAAACAGTGTATAGACATGTGCAAGAGTGCATTATCTTCGTGCATGCTTTATACATCAGCATGTTTTATGCATTGGTTATGTTTTTACACTACATTACGAAAGCTCACTGCCTCTGTTTTGACCTTTCGGAGACACCCCAGTAAGTGAAAAACCTATATTCTTAAAAATAATGAGTTGAGAAATACAACCCATTGTCATCCCAGCCAATAAACATGTTAAAGGAGAACCAAATGCTGTTTGTCACGATATGTGAAGTGAAAAGTTCAAGAACCACTGCAACGTGACACTTTCAACACTTCAAAGCCAAATGAGAAAACTGAGGATTATGACATCCGTTGGACAGTTTTAGTTATTTCAAATTCAAGAGAATTTTAAGAGTTTCCATTACCATGTAAGGAGATCTGAAGTTGCCTTTCGTGCTATTTTAAATGCAGGCACTGCTGGAATTTGGCTGGCCAAGCAGATATATATATATATATTAAAAAATAATAATAATCTCCAAAGTAAATTCTGAGCAGCTAAAGGAAATGTTACAGTTCAAGGGCAAGATATCGGGAGGCAGAAGACAATGAAATTTCTTTGATTTTAGCAAAAGGGTTACCTAGAATCCCAAATCAGCTGAAATGACTTTAATTTAGGAACAAGCTTTAATCATTGAAGGAGATGAGCCATGTTAGTCTGGGTCAGGGGTCTGCAACCTTAAACACGTCAAAATGCCATTTGTACCCATTTCCCACAGAAAAGAAAACACCGGGAGCCACAAAACCTCGGTGGGCGTGGCCAACTCAATGTCACTCCCACCCAGTCACATGACACACACCCCAGCCACGCCTACTCAGGTTTTGTGGCTCCCAGTATTTTCTGTGGGAAATGGGTCTCTCTCTCTTCCACCCTCCTCCCTTTCATTTCTGTTTTTCTCTCTTTTTTCTCTCCCCCCTCTCTCTTTCTTTCTTTCTCTCCCCCTTCTCTCTCTCATTTGTTTCCCTCTCTTTTCTCTCTCTCTCATTCTCTCTCTCAAGCTCTGTCTCATATCTCTCTCCTCTCTCTCTCCCCCTTCTCTTTCTCTCAATTCTCTCAAAAGAGCCGAGGTGGCGCAGTGGTTAGAGTGCAGTATTGCAGCTACTTCAGCTGCCTGCTAGTTCAGCAGATCAGCGGATCAAATCTCACTGGCTCAAGGTTGACTCAGCCTTCCATCCTTCCGAGGTGGGTAAAATGAGGACCCACATTGTTGGGGGCAATATGCTATTTAGCATACCGTCTTTGGTGTAAGCCGCCCAGAGTCCTCGGAGAGTGGGCGGCATAGAAATATGACAAATAAATAAATAAATAAATAAATAAATAAATAAATAAATAAATAAATAAATAAATAAATAAATAAATAAATAAATAAATAAATAAATAAATAATAGATTGTGTGACTGGGTCAGCACGGAGCCACAGGAGAGGGGTCAAAGAGCCACATGTGGCTCTGGAGCTGCGGGTTGCCAACACTCAGCCTGTGTGATCCAAAAAGAGTCAATGGTAATCAAAAATAAATAAATAAATAAAATCTGGCAACACTGATCAGATTAAATATTCTATTACGAGGCAGAAACATTTGTGAATTACAATGCATTTCATCAAATGCAGGGGTGTGATTGAACTAATAATCTGCATAACCAATCTATCTTCCTCCCTTACCTCATCCCTAACTTTTAAAGAATTCTGCATCCAATTAATTATACTTTACGTGCGCATGAATGTGTTTATTTGACATTACGCAGATGAAAGAAAATACTGTGTGGAACATAATATTTCATATATAGAAATGTAAATGGAAGAGCAATTAATTTCTCAAATGCACAACTATTCTTACATGCAATTGATTATATTTCATGGTCTATTACATTAGTTAATATTAATACGATTTCTTTTTCTTTAAACCCGTTCCTTTTTTTTTCAGTGGTGCCTATAACAAGTGCATGCACTAAATATGTAACTACACATATGCATATTTGGGTGTGTAAATATTAATCACACATTTGTTGGAGGAACAAAAGAGTCTCCGTAATTGATTTCAATAGCTTGGAAACTCTAGGAGAAAGGAAAGCTGGGCAAAGATGTGCCCTTACCCATCACTTTACAAACCTTCTTCAAGGAGATAATAAGGAATCATCTTCAATTCAGAATCATATTCCTTTGACATAAATACAGGAAGAGCCATGATGGTGCAGTGGTTAGAGTGCAGTACTGCAGGCTACTTCTGTTGACTGCCGGCTGCCAGCTGTTCAGCAGTTTGATTCTATCCGGTTTAACCAAGGTCAGTAAAATGAGGACCCAGATAGATGATAGATAGATAGATAGATGATAGATAGATAGATAGATAGATAGATAGATAGATAGATAGATAGATAGATAGATAGATAGATGGATGGATGGATGGATGGATGGATGGATGGATGGATGGATGGATAGATGGATAGATGGATAGATAGATAGATAGATGATTGATAGATAGATGATAGAGATTAGATAGATAGATAGATAGATAGATAGATAGATAGATAGATAGATAGATATAGATATAGATAGATGATTGATAGAAAGATAGATGATTGATAAAAATATAGATGATTGATAGAAAAATAGATGATTGATATATGATAGATAGATAGATAGATAGAGATAGAGATAGAGATAGAGATAGAGATAGAGATTAGATAGATAGATAGATAGATAGATAGATAGATAGATAGATAGATAGATAGATAGATAGATCGATCGATCCGTGGTGAAATCCAATTTTTTTTACTACCGGTTCTGTGGGCGTGGCTTGGTAGGCATGGTGTGGCTCTCCATACCCACCCCACTCTAGGGGAAGGCTACTGCAAAATCCCCATTCCCACCCCATTCCAGGGAAAGGATAGTGAAAAATCTCCATTCCTTGGAGTGAGGCCAGCCAGAGGTGGTATTTGCCGGTTCTCTGAACTATTCAAAATTTCCGCTACCGGTTCTTCAAACTGCTCAAAATTTCCACTACCAGTTCTCCAGAACCTGTCAGAACTTGCTGGATTTCACCCCTGAGATAGATAGATAGATAGATAGATAGATAGATAGATAGATAGATAGATAGATAGATAGATAGATAGACAGACAGACAGACAGATAGATATAGAGATAAAGATTGATCGATAGATGATAGATAGATGATAGACTGACTGACTGACTGACTGATGAATAGATAGACCAATCACCAGAACATGGTGAAGTCTTACTCCTGCCTTACGCAGGAAAGCTAGCTGGGGAACTCTGGACCAATCAAAAGGAGGTGGTGAGTTCTAGTCCCACCTTACACATGAAAGTTTTCTGGATGTCCTTGAGCCAGTCATTTTCTCTCAGGTCTCCCCACTTCAAATAGTTGTAAGGAAAATGGGAGGAGGAAGGAGTATTGTATATGTTTCTTGCCTTGAGTTATTTATAAAAATAAGAAAGTGGGATAAAAACAAACAAACAAACAAACAAACAAACAAACAAACAAACAAATAATGACATTGCTGGGTTTCATACTGGATGCATCTATTCACAGAAGCAAAGATCCAAACTTTCAAAATATGTATTTTATCACTAAACTACTCAGCTAGGAGATGAGATTTTACTCACATTCACTTTCCACATAAGAAATTGAAGAAGAAAAAAAAGAGAGAAATGTGCAGTAGGTATCATTCACATTTGGAAGGATTTTTAAAAAAGATTTTTAAAAAATGGACATTTCTTTATTTAAAAAAAAAACTATTTTGGATTACACAAAGTTCTTTTAATTTTGTTTGGGCTTCTCCAAGTAAAATAGATGTCTGAACCATTTTTTTTAAAAAAAGAAACACAAAGTGTTCCCCTTTTGAAGGAAACTGTCAAATACTCGTACCTCAGCTAGCAGTGATAATGTTACCTAGTTAGGTAAGAGACGTCTGCAAGAAAACCATCAAGCTCAGAAGACTTCACACTGTCAAATTGAAATCAAGGGATAATTCTTTCTTGGAATCTCTAAATCATTCTGAGGCAAAGATCTTTTTTTTTTCTTTCTAAATTACAGGTGTAATTCTAGTTAAACAAGACAAATCATTACAAAGCAACATACTCTCATGGTCCATTCACTAATGTACAGTATTTCCCCATTGAGATGTGTCAAATTGTTGCTTTTGACATTTCCGTCTGAACTCCATCAGAATCAAATTCCCCAGAGCTTTCCCCCGCCATGACATCTTTTACACCTTTCTTAGATTAATATTTGCCGAATAGCTCAGTAAATTAATATTAAATATTAATATTTACTGAATACCTCATATCTCTTCTTTGATAATTGCTTAGGAAGAGATCACCTCAGGTAGTTCCCCATTTTCTCTTCAATCCTGAAATATTCTTTCCTCAACCTTTCTTAGAAACGCGTACCATCCTGAGGTAGAATAGAATAGAATAGAATAGAATAGAATAGAATAGAATAGAATAGAATAGAATAGAATAGAATAGAATAGAATAGAATAACAGAGTTGGAAGGGACCTTAGAGGTCTTCTAGTCCAACCCCCTGCCCAGGCAGGAAACCCTACGCCACTTCAGACAAATGGTTATCCAACATCTTCTTAAAAACTTCCAGTTTTTGGAGCATTCACAACTTCTGCAGGCAAGTTGTTCCACTTATTAATTGTTCTAACTGTCAGGAAATTTCTCCTTAGTTCTAAGTTGCTTCTGTCCTTGATGAGTTTCCAACCGTTGTTTCTTGTCCTGCCCTCAGGTGCTGTGGAGAATAGTTTGACTCCCTCTTCTTTATGGCAGCCCCTGAGATATTGGAAGACTGCTATCATGTCTCCCCTAGTCCTCCTTTTCATTAAACTAGACATATCCAGTTCCTGCAACCATTCTTCATATGTTTTAGCCTCCAGTCCCCTAATCATCTTTGTTGCTCTTCTCTGCACTCTTTCTAGAGTCTCAACATCTTTTTTACATGGTGGCAACCAAAAACGAATGCAATATTCCAAGTGTGGCCTTACCAAGGCATTATAAAGTGGTATTAATATTTCACGTGATCTTGATTCTATCCCTCTGTTTATGCAACTAGAATTGTTTTGGCTTTTTTGGCACTGCTGGCTCATATCTAAATGGTTGTCCATTAGGATTCCAATAACACTAGCTAAATTTGCACCCAAGTATCTGGAATATCGGCACAATGTTTCTTTAACAACTTTCCTGTCACTTTCCAAAGGTTGCCATCAAAGAAATAAACCAGGAATTTATGAGGCTAACGCACCCATTCCTCTTGGGGCATATTATAATCTGAAGTCCATTGAGAAGGCGTGACCTGTTTGATGGGTTACCCTTCCAGATTATTGAATGGAAATAGAATTATCCTATTTTTTTCTTCCCCTCAGCCTACCAGAAAGAAAAGTTGATTTCATAAGCCTACATGAACAGTTTTTGAGAGCACAAGAGAGTGCAACTTAGAGTGTAACTTATCGGCTGCAGTGATCCACTTCACATCTGTGGCCAGAAAAGTCATAGAATAGAATAGAATAGAATAGAATAGAATAGAATAGAATAGAATAGAATAGAATAGAATAGAATAGAATAGAATAGAATAGAATAGAATAGAATAGAATAGAATATTATTTATTTATTAATCAAATTTCTATACCGCCCTACTCCCGAAGGACTCAGGGCGGTGAACAGCCAAGATAAAATACAGATAATACAAATATTAAAAAATCCCTTAAAATTATTAAATATTTCGGCTGAAACACAGATTAAAACACCCAATTTATAAAATCACAAATTAAAAATTTAAAAAATTTAAAAGATGGGAGTTAGGCCAGGCCAGGCCAGAATAGAATAGAATAGAATAGAATAGGGTAGGGTAGGGTAGGGTAGGGTAGGGTAGGGTAGGGTAGGGTAGGGTAGGGTAGGGTAGGGTAGAATAGAATAGAATAGAATAGAATAGAATAGAATAGAATAGAATAGAATAGAATAGAATAGAATAACAGAACAGAACAGAACAGAGTAGAGTAGAGTAGAGTAGAGTAGAGTAGAATAGAATAGAATAGAATAGAATAGAATAGAATAGAATAGAATAGAATAGAATAGAATAGATTTTTTTATTGGCCAAGTGTGATTGGACACACAAGGAATTTGTCTTTGGTGCATAAGCTCTCAGTGTACATAAAAAGACAAGATACGTTCATCAAGAATCATAAAGTACAATGCTTAATGATAGTCATAGGGAAACAGTCAATATAAATCGTAAGGATGCAAGCAACAAAGTTACAGTCATACAGTCATAAGTGGGAGGAGATGGGTGATAGGAACGATGAGAAGATTAATAGTAATGCAGATGGGGCAAAACTCACTTCACAAGCGTCTTGCTTAACAACCGATAGTTTGGGCTCCATTGTGGTTGCAAGTCAAGGACTACCTGTATTCTCACAGATAAATCTGTGCATATCCATGTAAACTGTTGTGAGACATTTTGGATTTAGAAAGCCTGGAGTCTTTGATATGCATAATTCACCAGCGTGTCAACACACTTAAGAAAATGCTTTTTCCCCTGCTGATTGAAATGGGACACTTCAGAACTCAGTCCATAATTAAATACATATGATAGATTTTACCGCGCGATTAATGCATGTAAAATTTCTTTTGACAAGTCAAATTTATCCCCGCTTTAGCTCTTATAAATCTTGCAGGAGTATAATTGACTTAATATTTTCTTCAATCCAGCTAATGCATTACCGTACTTCCACTTCTATCTGGATTTTCATATAAATGAGAATTAGGGATGTCGAAAGGAATTAGTGGTTCCTGATTGTAAATGTAAAAGCAATGGAGGTGACAACCCAAAATATGTTCCTTTCAGGTGCCCAGTTGAAATAATTTCTGGTGGTATATGAACGTAAGGAAACCTGGTTTATTTTTGCCAGCACGAGCGTAGGAAAACAAATTAATGTTACTAATGAAAAAAGCTCCAGTAAGAACAAATCCTTATTTGGTAAATCAAGTTAGTATTTTTTTTTTCCCCGCCTTTACCAATGACACACCAATTTTTCACTTGCTTTAGCAATTAAGGACAGTTGCATTCCATGCATGGAAACGTAAAACAAAAAAACAAAAAAGCTGCATTTTTGATTAGATGATTTCTTTCGCCGTTTCGACAACTGCAAATAGAACTGATGCAAAAGGAACTTGAGATGCTAATTAAGAGATTTCTGCCGAACGGGAAAAAGAAATATATGGCCACCAACTTCTCTGGGCCTAGGAAAATACATCACTTTGCTTAACCTCTGTTCTTTCTTAAAAAGGATTAGCTGCCCAAATACCTCACTACATATTAATCTCCAAATAATGAGAATTTGACTCGCCCCTGAAGCTTGGGAGGAAGGCTCAATAATATTGCACAAGGAAAAAAATCAATACGAAAGCGACAATGGAATAAGCTATATGCTATGCATATGGCTTAGGTTAATCGTGAATTCTCTGGAATTCAGAAATGCTAAGACAGGTCTTTATAGATATTCCCCCAGGGGTAACTCGTGTCCTCAATTTATAACCACAGTGGAGCCCCAAATTTCTATTACTAAGGGAGACATTGTCAGAGTTTGTGGCAGAAATCTCATCCAGAAAGCACACACCGATAACGGATTCAGCAGGATTCATTAACTTCTCTTTATATACATAATAACACGTACAAAACCAACAGCAGATTCTTCCAATGTGGTAGAGAGTTACTGTCAGCACTTCAACCTGCATTTACTCTAGTGCTGACATAAGAAGGAGAAGAGGGGGCAGCTGGCAAGAGGATGCTTGACTTCTCACCTACTTATTTTCCCTGAAGATAAGATAATATCCCCTAGGAGATGAGATGGGAGGGGGGACATTCCTGGGAGCTGAAGTAGTAGATATGGGGAGAGTGATTTGGAAGAGGGCCAATGAGACGCAGAGAATTGGGGAACGGAAAGGGAAGGTTTGAGGGCAGGAAGTCAGTGTTGGCTACGCCACAATCGGGGACAGATTGTCGTGCTTAATAAATGAAAGATTTCATCAAAGACTATTTGTTTGGAAATGCAATTTATTTTATTTGAGATGACATCGAAACCTGACAGTCACAGGCAGAAAACACAGGCAGAGGAGAAAACAGCAGAGATGAGTTTCAGTTTCAATTCGGAAGAACAGACTAGTTTCAGCTTTTGCACAGACTCAGAGCTTAATGCAGAGCCACGCCCACGCTCCTTCCTGTTTCAGTTTCCTAACAGTCCTCGTTGGCTGATCTGTTGCCATGCCTATTCATTGGCTGACCTTGTTACTATGACCTATTCCAGTTCATGAATATTCTGATAGACATCTGTTAAGTGAATTTTGCCCTATTTTACGACCTTTCTTGCCACAGTTTGTTAAGTGAATCATTATGTCGAACTAACGTTATCATAACGTTATGAACCTGGTTTTTCCCATTGACTTTGCTTGTTAGAAGGTCTGCGCGAGCTGCACTGGCTCCCGGTGGTCTTCCGGGTGCGCTTCAAGGTTTTGGTTACCACCTTTAAAGCGCTCCATGGCTTAGGGCCTGGTTATTTACGGGACCGCCTACTACCACCAATAGCCTCCCACCGGCCAGTACGCTCTCATAGAGAGGGACTCCTCTGGGTGCCGTCAGCCAAACAGTGTCGACTGGCGGCCCCTAGGGGGAGAGCCTTCTCTGTGGGGGCACCTACCATCTGGAATGAGCTCCCCCCGGAGATACGGAGGATCCCGGATCTGCGCTCCTTCCGCCGTGCTGTGAAGACCTTTTTATTCCATCAAGCGGGCTTGGCCTGATCTCTTCCCTTTTTAAATATGTAAATTTTAATCTGTTTTTAAATTATTGGGGTATTTTAATTTGTCTGGGCCAAAAAGTTTAATTTGATTTTATCGGGTTTTTTGAATTTTGTGTATTTATGTATTTTATTGTTGGCTGTTCACCGCCCTGAGTCCTTCGGGAGTAGGGCGGTATACAAATCAAATAAACTAAACTAAACTAAACTAAACATGACCTCGGGATTCTACAGCGGTCATAGATACGTACCTGTTTGCCAAGCATCCAAATTTTTATCACATGGCTATGGGAGTGCTGTAACGGTCGTAAGTGTGAAAAATGGTCATAAGTCGCTTTCTCAGTGCCATTGTGACTTAGAATGGTCATTAAATGAATTGTTATAAGTCAAGGTCTATCTTATCAGTGAACTACCTGCTGTTGAGAATCACACTTCACCAGTCCAGGAACCCATAAGATTCCAATCTGTCTTGAATGCTAATTCGGGGTCCAAAATTGTTAAAGATTCTACTGTAACCATCACGAACAAGGAACTTGCTTTTCAGTTTCACGCCGGCTTCTTTCTTTATCCATATTAAATAGTGACTCTGGATCAATGGTGAAATCCAAATATTTTTACTACCGGTTCTGTGGGCATGGCTTGGTGGGCGTGGTGTGGCTTGGTGGGCATAGCAGGGGAAGGATACTGCAAAATCTCCATTCCCATCCAACTCCAGGGGAAGGATACTGCAAAATCCCCATTCCCTTCCCACTCCTGGGAGAAGGATATTGTAAAATCTCCATTCCCACCTTACTCTGGGGCCAGCCAGAGGTGGTATTTGCCAGTTCTCCGAACTACTCAACATTTCCACTACCGGTTCTCCAGAACCTGTCAGAACTTGCTGGATTTCACCACTGCTCTTGATCTTCAAGCATTTCACAGTTGTTTCATCTTCATCTGCCCATCACTTTTCAGAATGGGCTCAAGCTAAGTCTTAATTTTGTATTTTGGGATTCACCCGTTTTTCTTTTCAAAATTGGTCAGGCAGTTTCCAACTTTGAGGTCCTTGGTGCACTCTGAGCTTGGTGGTTTTCTTGCAAATGTTTCATTACCCAACTAGGTAACATCCTCAGTGCTAGGTTTTCTGTCTTTTAACGACCTCATAATTTCTTGCAGGGTGGAGTCTGGGCAGTTGAATGGAGCTAGCAGAGTGTTTACTGGCCGGACGCCCTTACTATCGCCAATGGGGAGTTTTGTGCAGCAGACATATTCTCATTGTGCCCAGAGAGAGAAATATCTGCCTCTACCTAGGATCGAACTCACATTTTCAGTGCTAGATGCTGTACTAAATACCTGCTCTAAACCCCCACTCTTTTCTAGCGCTGATGATGTTAGCTAGTTGGGTATGGAAATGTCTGCAAGAAAACTACCAAACTCAGAGAACACCAAGAACCCAACAGTTCAGCCCTAATCTGTAAATATTCTCATCTATCAGTTTCTAACTTCTATAATTCAGCCAGGAAATCTAGGTATGCAAATTTCAGGTCTGAGAGGAAACTGGGAAGGTTTCAATTCACATCTGCTTTTTGTAAACATCCAAAGACCTTTTTGTAGTTGGAAAAAAAACATCACAAATCTAACACGGCTTCTGACTCTGATGAACGTCACAACAACTGCATTTGTGCAAGACCACAAATGCAGGCAGCTGCAGCCCTCAGTCACATGTAGAAGAAAGGACAGATGTGAGCAGGTATGCAAACTGAAACAGCAATAGCATGTCCAAAGTGATGCAAAGGAGAAAACCATACTGGATTGGATCATTTACTGAAGCTACTGTAGATTTCTTGGGGATCTCTAACACGGGGGGTCGGCAACCTTAAACACTCAAAGAGCCACAAAGGTCCTAACCGGAAGTCCCCCATTCGATTCTAGAGCCAACCGGAAGTCCAGTTCCCCTACCACAGAGTCTCCTCCTAGCATGACATCCTTTTTCCTCTACCTGTCGTAACTGACAACTCTATCAATTGTGGAACCGACCAGCAACAGGGAGCCGCAGCAGAGGGATGAAAGAGCCACATGCAGCTCCAGAGCCACAGGTTGCCGACCCCTGCTCTAACAGAAGAGAATCAGGGTTGAATTTTGGGTACCTTAGTGCTCTCTGAGCTTGGTTGTTTTCTTGCAGATGTCTTATTACCAAACTAGGTAACATCATCAGTGCATCGATGAGGTTATTTAGCTGGTCTGCAAGAAAACAACCAAGCTCAGAGAGCACTAAGGTACCCAAAGTTCAAACCTGATTCTTTTCTACCAATATGCAACTCATTCCACAATTCCACCTTTCTAGATGTACCTTTTTTTAGGAAAAAAAATAAAAAAATGATACACACCATCTTTCTACAGCCAAAAACACAGGGGCAAAAAAATCTGAATTAAACAGTTTTTACTCTGAATTCATAGTCCATTCTCCCTCAGCGTCTGCATTCTTCATTTTAACAGCATCTTTTCATACCTGTTAAAGTTTCTTTTCTTGCTGGCAAACTTTTAAAGAGTGAGAAAGCAGTGACAAAGCTCACCTACCGCAAACCACTCGGAGATCTATTAGGTGAACATATCTACTAGGTGGAAATTACTAATATCCATCTATGATGCATACTCAATTAGGGAGTCTCACGGTGATTCACTCCTGAAGACTTACAGCTAGGCTGTCTAATTGAGACAAGTACTCTAGTTAAGCAAAGCAAATCCGTGGATACATTAATTGAGGAGCCAATGTATTAAGTAAAATGTTCCTGCAGACGTTTTCAGAGCAAAACAAATGACTCCTTTACAATCCCACTAGATGAATTTGTTTCGAAGCCTTCGCATTTGTTGGCTGACGCGGGCCATACATTTTCTTAGATAGCATCCCTTCCAACTAGCAGAAAAGTAAATTGTGAATACTTTGGAACACTGCATCAAGTAAATGGAAGCTATCCAGACACTTTGGTTGAGTGCAACTTTTAAAGACTTGTGGACTTCAAATCCCAGAAATCCCCCAGCCAGCAACTCTGGGAGTTAAAATCCACAAGTCATAAAGCTGCCAAAGTTGGACACCTCTAGTAATAATGGTTAACAGAAAACAGAGTTGGGAGGGACTGCTGAGGCCTATATTATTTCAGACAATCTCATCTTAAAAATCTCCAGTGTTGGAGCACCCTCAACTTCTGGAGGCAGTCTCTTCTTAAAAACCTGTCCAATTCCTTCTTAAAAACCTCCAGTGTGTTGAAGCACCCACAACTTCTGGAAGCAAGTTGTTCCACTGATTAATTGTTCTGCCGTTAAATTCCTCCTTCCTGTCAGGAAATTTCTCCTTAGTTCTAGGTTGCTTCTCTCCTTGATTAGTTTCCATCCATTGCTTCTTGTCCTGCCTTCAAGTGTTTTGGAGAATAGGTTGACCCCCTCTTCTTTGTGACAGCCCAGAATAGAATAGAATAGAATAGAATAGAATAGAATAGAATAGAATAGAATAGAATAGAATAGAATAGAATAGAATAGAATAGAATAGAATAGAATAGAATAATGGGATGGGATGGGATGGGATGGGATGGGATGGGATGGGATGGGATAGGATAGGATAGAATAGAATAGAATAGAATAGAATAGAATAGAATAGAATAGAATAGAATAGAATAGAATAATGGGATGGGATGGGATGGGACGGGATAGAAGAGAAGAGAAGAGAAGAGAAGAGAAGAGAAGAGAAGAGAAGAGAAGAGAAGAGAAGAGAAGAGAAGAGAACAGAACAGAACAGAACAGAATAGAATAGAATAGAATAGAATAATGGGATGGGACGGGACGGGATGGGATGGGATGGGATGGGATGGGATGGGATAGGATAGAATAGAATAGAATAGAATAGAATAGAATAGAATAGAATAGAATAGAATAGAATAGAATAGAATAGAATAGAATAATGGGATGGGATGGGATGGGATGGGATGGGATGGGATGGGATGGGATGGGATGGGATGGGATGGGATGGGAGAGAAGAGAAGAGAAGAGGAGAGGAGAGGAGAGGAGAGGAGAGGAGAGAACAGAACAGAACAGAACAGAACAGAACAGAACAGAACAGAACAGAATAGAATAGAATAGAATAGAATAGAATAGAATAGAATAATGGGATGGGATGGGATGGGATGGGATGGGATGGGATGGGATGGGATGGGATGGGATGGGATGGGATGGGATGGGAGAGGAGAGGAGAGAAGAGAAGAGAAGAGAAGAGAACAGAAGAGAAGAGAAGAGAAGAGAACAGAACAGAACAGAACAGAACAGAACAGAACAGAACAGAACAGAATAGAATAGAATAGAATAGAATAGAATAGAATAGAATAGATAGATATGGTTTTCCCAGTTGCAATGTATGGCTGTGAAAGTTGGACCATAAGGAAGACTGAGCGCCAAAGAATTGTGGCCTTTGAACTATGGAGCTGGAGAAGACTCCTGTGAGTCCCTTGAACTGCAAACCGGTCAGTCCTAGAGGAGATCAATCCTGATTGCTCTTTAGAAGGCCAGATCCTGAAGATGAAACTCAAGTACTTTGGCCACCTAATGAGAAGGAAGGTCTCACTTGAGAAGTGCCTCATGCTGGGAAAGAAGAATGGGATGGCAGAGAACGAAGTGACTGGATGGAGTCACTGAAGCAGTCGGCGTGAGCTTAAATGGTCTCCGGGGAATGGTAGAGGACAGGAAGGCCTGGAGGAACATTGTCCATGGGGTTGCAATGGATCGGACATGACTTCGCAACTAAGAACAACAAAAGGGTCATGGAATCTAAATTTAAGCTAATGTCCTGCAAGATAAAGAATAATATTGCTATAAATATGTATTTCCTAATTACAGTGGGAAGAGGGAGACAAGACCCAGACAGAGAGGCACAAGTACGAATTCTTCTAGCCTTGATATCTGCCTCTTCCCATATAATAATTACCCAGAATGAAACAAAGTAGAGAAGGACTAGGCTGCCACCATATTAATTTATTCTTCAAAGGCTGTCTTATATGCTTAGCACTGGCATAATAGCTTCCACAATTGCCACTTCTCTGCAAATATCTAGAGCCATGATGGCGAATCTATGGCATGTGTGCCACAGGTGGCACATGGAGCCATATCTGTAGGCATGCAAGCCATTGCCCTAGGTCTGCTCAAACGTGCATGCCACCCCTCCTGTTAGGATATGGTTTGAGCCTAACAAGTTGTCCAGGCAATATATGTGTTCTGTGACTTTAATATGAATATGTATTGTGTGGCTTTAAAGTTTTACTGCTGATTCATTGTAATGCTGAGTCATGCTGTAATTAGATAATCACTAGTTGTCAACGTATTTAAGAAAAGTACTGTAAAGTATTCAGTTGATGATATGCTACCATAGTGTGTGGAGTTGCTACCATTGTGCTATCATCGGTTGGATGGATCTGCTACCATCGTGGTTTGTGAACCAGAGTGAGCTTGTTATTCTAACCAACTACTGTTTGTGTGATAAGAAGATTTTTGTATCACTGGACTTATTTAACTGGCAAAGACTTGGATTGATTTAAAGACTATGAGATTGTTTTATCACTATAAAGTAAACTTTTGATAAACCAGTTTGCACATCTCTTATTCATTGCTCTCACCAACGTTTCTCTGTGCTCTACACTCTGCTGGTTGGTAACACAACAACAATATCCTTAACACCTCCCCTCCCAGGAGTCTCCACACGGCCCATTTTGGATGTCAAGTAAGTACAGGGTTGGCACGGAGGCTCTGGGAGGGTGAAAAACAGGCCTCTTGGAAGTCCAGAAATGGCTGTTTCCAGCCTCCGGAGGCCTGGTGGAGGCCATTTTCGCCCTCCCCAGGCTCCAGAAAACCCTCTGGAGCCTGGGGAGGGCAAAAAACAGGCCTATTAGAAGTCTGGAAACAGGCCGTTTCCAACCTCCAGAGGCTTCAGGGAGGCCTGAAGGCCCAAAATGGGGGGCAGGGTGTCATGCATACATGCGTGGGGGAGCAGCATGTGGAGTCTTGCATTTTAGGTGTAGACACACACGCATGTGCAATGGCACACATGTGCACGCTTTCAGCACCCGAGGAAAAATAGGTTAGCCATCGCTGATCTAGAGAGAGCTTGCCACTTTTGTCTCATTAAACACACACACACACACACACACACACACACACACACACACTCACATACAATCTATGTTAGCTCAACACTCTTCCCATCTCCAGGGACCTGCTCCTGAGAATGCCCCCCTCCCCAGTTTCTTTCTTTCTTTCTTTTTTTTTTTTTGAAGGAGGATCAGATAATGAAGGAAACGAAATGAAGGCTGAAAAGAAATCTCTTTCAAGCACCACATTTCAATAAGCATCTTCTGAAGTGTGTGCCGTGCGAGTCGAGGATACAGATGTCAAGGCTGATTCTTCACTCCTGAAAGAACCCGCAATGAAATGAGCATTTGCCTTCTGCCACTGTTCGTGTAAAGCCTGAATGGCTTTCCACTCGCATCTTCGTGAACCGATGATACGTAACCAACCAATTAAGTGCAGGTGCCAATGGGGCCATTGCCTCCCTTCCCTTCTTCTTCTTCTTCTTCTTCTTGCTTTTTTTTTTTTTTTTGCTTTGCTCTCCAAGAACAGCTTCTGAGCAGCTTCCAAGTTCATCTCCACCAAAAAGGCGAAGCCACAGTTCTTCAAGCATGAAGGAGGGTAGAAATGCAAACAGGGTGGCCTTTTCTGCACGACCTCCACCTCGAAGATCTAAAAGCTGGTTTGGACTCGAAAATCTGCCTCCGCAAAGCTTCGATTCGGAATGTAAACCAGCAAAGATGAAAACATTTGGATCTATTGGTTCCAATTAGAGGGGAATGCCTTCTGTTCCGTGGAATTATTTATCTTCTAGTTGGTTCTGGTTCAGTAGTGGGTTCCTCTTACCTTCACTACCAGTTCGGAACTGAGAGCGCATGTGCGCGCTTGCTTTGCTCGTGCGTGCTTGCTTTGCTCGTGCGTGCTTGCTTCGCTCGTGCTGGTGCTTCTGCACATGTGTAGAATCTTCTGTGCATGTACAAAGTGTCCATGATGATGTCTGGGCAGGTAGGCTGAGCCTCCCACCGCCGCCACTTCCGGTTTGCCCAAACCGGGGTGAACCGATACAAACCCACCACTGTTCCAGTCCCACGTTGAATAATACTTGGAATTGTTATATGCATGCGTATCCACTTTTAACCCCCATACAAATAGATGGGTTATAAATGCACTACCTGTCAATGACTACTTCAGCTTCAACCGCAATAACACACGGGCAAACAATCGATACAAACTCAAGGTAAAGTGCTCCAAACTCGATTGCAGAAAATACGACTTCAGCAACAGAGTGGTCAACGCCTGGAATGCTCTACCCGACTCCATTGTTACATCCTCAAACCCCCACAGCTTCAACCTCAAACTGTCTACTGTTGACCTCACCCCATTCCTAAGAGGTCCGTAAAGGGGGCGTGCATAAGCGCACCAGCGTGCCTACCGTCCCTGTCCTACTGTCCCCATTTGTTTGTACTCATTTCATGTGCTCAGGTCCATGTTTATACTTATACCTGTTATCTCGTACATGTTTGACGAACTAACTAACTAAATAAAATAAATAAACTTGTACGGGCCCTAAATGGAACACTGTAGAAAGGAGAAAGCACAACTATAAAATAAGATCAAGCTTCCCTTTGTAGAAAGTCGGCACCCCTTCCCCCCACCCCCCGGAAGAATGAAATAGTTTGAGAAATGTTAAAAAGGCAGAATATTATATTTCCCTAAAGGAGAAATGGAGAAACATGCTCTTAAAAGATGGAACGCAGACTCAGTCTTTCTTAACAGCCCCCAAGCAGAAACTGAGGATGCCATCTTTTGGAAATGCAGCTAACAAAGGCAGAATGGTAGGATTAGAAAGCAGCCCCTCACCCAAGATCCAACAAAGGATGAATGCCATTAAGCCACAATAGGAATTGCCCAACACCCTTTCAGAGCACAAGCCCATTCATTGCACCATCCCAGAGCAGTCCAAAATTCAAAGTCACAGAAATCTGGGAGCTCAGATAAACAATAAGCCAGAGGCTGACCAGATTAGCTCAGACAAGCACCTAGGATTTGCATTTCCTCTTTTGCCTATAGAGCCAGCTCTGACCCGTACATGACCCCATAGGAATCTGACAACAGCCAATGGAATATTAAAGGAGATGTTCTTGCACAGGACAGGAAGCTCAAATACAAAGCCCAAAGAAGGCATAAAAACCTGCCTACTCTCAACTCCATGTGGTTATAACTGCCCCAGAATCACATGTGACTCTGCTTTATCAATAAACCATCTTTCCAATCAGCCTCCATGTTTCCAGCATCTTTCTTCCAGCTTGGAACTGAACCAGATGGATTTTCCTTCCAACACCTTTCTACACAGCAATATCATATAATATAAATCAAGGGTGAAATCCAGCAGGTTCTGACAGGTTCTGGAGAACCGGTAGCAGAAATTTTGAGCAGTTCAGAGAACTGGCAAATACCACCTCTGGCTGGCCCCAGAGTGGGGTGAAATGGAGATTTTGCAATATCTTCCCCCCCCCCAGGAGTAGGAAGTGAATGGGGATTTTGCAGTATCCTTCCCCTGCCACGCCCACCAAGCCACACCATGCCCACCAAGCCACGCCCACAGAACCGGTAGTAAAGAAATTTGGATTTCACCACTGATATAAATGTATCATTTGTAACTTTGTTGGCTTCAGCCTGTAATTCACAGTAAAAAAAAAACATTACTTCTCTGAACTGCGGATATCAGGAATTTTACATTGCTTACCAATCCGATAATCATCCAGAGACTGATATAATGATATTTTCCTAAGCATGGCAAATCTACATTTCAGCACATTGTTGTTATTAAAACTATGTTTCTGTGTAATGATTAAAATGGAACAAAAATATATTTTCCCCTCCGTTCTTTAATAGCTACATGTATTTTCCCCAAGAATAATTCTAAATTAATGTGATGACAGTCCCTTATGTGCAGATCAAGTTAATAATAATTTGTTAACTAGTTAGATAAGTGCTTTCTTCTAATTAAGAGGTGGATCCTCTCGTCATTTCGGGTATTGAAAATAATGAAACGCCAAGTATGGAAATTTTAAAATATTGTTCTGCGGCTATGCAACACATCATTATAAGGAAGTAATATGGCAGGAAGAAAATTAATTTGGTTTTGCAGGATGAAATGTATGCATACAAATGTGTTTATGTTGAAACAAATATGGCAGATAGGTATGGCTATTGAACTAGCTCAATAAGAATGAAGATAAATCATATTAAAAGTATATTTATTCAATTGATTTTTGGAAAAAAATAGGAACTATGTTTCCCCAAAAATATTATATTAACATTATATATTAATGGATAGATAGATATATTAATTTTCTTATATTATTTTTTGCTCCAAAAGACACATTAGGGCTTATTTTCTGGTTAAATCTTATTTTGGGGGAAATACGGTACTAAATACACCCATCTGGCTGACAATTCTAACTGGGGCTTATTTTGGGGGTAGGGCTTATATTAAGAGCATCCCAAAAAATCATGCTAGGATTTATATTCCAGTTGGGTCTTATTTTCGGGAAACAGGGTAGAGAATGAAATTATGGAAGGGCTAGTTTGCTACTCCAGGCTCATGCAAATTTTATCTGATTTAATAAAGCTTTTAGCCTTATTTCAAAGGTCCTGTAGGTTTGATCCATCCATTCTCTCAGAAAAAAATGATAGCATGAGAGAAAGCAGGAGGATAGAGAAGAAAGGGAATGAGAGAAGAAGGATTGCATGAAGAGATAAAGAGATATCCATGTATCGCAGGATAGTAACCGCAGCAAGTTACGCACAAGGAAATTTGTCCATCAGCTTGTAAAAAGGTAATCAAAGAAGGATTGTAAATGAATACTGCATAAAAATTTAATGGGAACAGTTGTAGGATTTATGTTCGCCAGGCTTTGATCCAGCATAGATGTTGGAAATCTGCTGAAGTCAATATTTCTTGGATTTGATCTCTCTCTCCCACCCCCCCAGTGGTGATATTCAGCCAGTTTGGACCAGTTCAGGCTGTTGTGGCCCACCAGCGGCCTGCATGGATTGTGGCTGATCCTGACAACGAGGAGGCTGGTGGGTTGCACCAGCAGCTGCGCAGCTGGCTCTCACGTCGGACAGCGAGGAGGCCGAAGAGGATGTGGTGCCAGAGGCAGAGACTCAGCCAGGGCCTTCAGAACCTCCAGAGGCTCCTTCAAGTGGAGAGAGCGAAGTGGAGGAGCCTCTCCTCAATGCTCGAGCACGTAGGACTGCCAAAAGGCAGGAGTGGCTACTCAGGAGGAGGAGGTCTCCTCGAGAGTAAGGTTTGAGGATAATTGGCCACTCCCCTTAGCCTATTTAAATCGCACGCAGTTAGTAATTTGTTGCTGGAAACAACGTGTAATCATTACAGAGCATTTTTGAAGAGTGAGTGTCTTATCATATCTTGTTTTCTGGGCTGGTTGCCAACCTTTGCCGGACTTTGTTTATTCTTGGTACATTATAACTTTGATAAGGACCGTTGGTGTGTGTCACAATCCTTGGGAATCCGGAGCTGGGGCAGAACACAGGCAAACTGGTAGTGGCGACCTGTTGTGGGGGGCACCTCTACCCAGCCCAGTGCTATGCCATCCTATTTAGCCATGTTTTCTAAGATGCACACATACGTCAGGTGGATGGGCAGGCCCACCTGTGGTCGCCGCTACCGGTTCGCTGGCTGAATACCACCACTTTCTTGGACCCATCAAACTTCAGGCTGGAGCCTACAGAGGTTCTCTTTCTATCATGCATCTAGTTCCCCCCCCTTTTTTAATGGGGATTATTTATGTTTATATTTAACATCATGCTACCTTGGTGTGCGTTTGTGTATGTGCACTTGAAATGAGCTGCATATGCACCGCGAAACTTCTTCACAGCTCCCTGAAAAATGAGCAGATTGAAGGCAGGCCAGGTTGCATTTATAGTCTCTGTGGTCCTTCTGATTAATCCTGTTGAACATTCACAGTATCACAGGATGTCTCCTTTGAATGTCAAGATTAAGAACATAATCCTCTACAATTTGGCTAGCCGGCAAACTTGTGGCATTTGCATTTAACTCTTCCAATGTTCATTCTTTTCCTTATAACTTCATACCCTTCCCTGTGCCTCTTTCTCAAAAGGAGACAGGCCTTTTTGACTTGCTCGGATCTGAAAATCTGCTTCACACAAACACAAACACAACACACACACCCCCATGGAGGCACAACCTCACACATTCTTTCAACGTCGAAGAGGAAAACTCCCAGCAGCAAGAGACAAGGCATTGCTCACGTTTTAAATGCCAACCTTGGAAGGGACGTCTAACTGAATTGAATTTTTAAAAAATTCCTTTCAAAAGAAGATGAAATAACAATAAAGTGGACTCAATATCCTGGTAAACATGTGCATTTTAATTATCAGAAGTGTTTCTGGTGATGTGAGATTATCTGGGTGTCCTGGCTTGATCGCTTAGTAAATCATCAGAGGATGTTAGTAAGTCATCCAAATATCAATCGTACTGTTTGCTTTGGTGGCACATATCCCAAAATTAGGACGATTCAGGGAAGATTAGCTCCAGGATGCAATTCCAAATTCATGAAACATACCATATTTAAATGGGGAAAAATGCATCGAGAAATAATTGAGTTTTTATGATATTTGTTCTGGCTTCTGTTTATTAATACTTCATTCTTTATCCATTGTCTCCTCCTTGTTTTTCTTTTTATGTTGTTATTGATTCTACTTTTTAAAATGTTTTAAATATATAATTTCTGAATTTTACTTCATTCTTTATCTGTTGTCTCTTTCCACCTATTTTTACGTAGTTATTTACTCTGTATTTTAAAATGTTTTAAATAAATAAATTCTTAATTTAATAACAGCAATAACAACCACAGCATGCTGAGTAAATCATGGTCACCTTGTCTTTCTTTTCTCATTGCCTCTAGAACCTGGATTTCAGTATTAAATCTCTGCCTTAACAAATAATTACAGTTAATATTTTCAAACCACCAGAAGATCCAACCCTCACTCCAAAAATACAATAATTTCTCAGAATGTTATGTTTTGTTATCTTCAAGAGGAACACTACTACTACTACTACTACTACTACTACTAATAATAATAATAATAATAATAAATCCACTGATCAGTGGATGCAGCAAAATTTCACAAACTGACTTCCTACAACGCCATGACCGTGTTGCTAAGATCATTCACTGGAAATTGTGCCAGAAGTTTGGATTTGAGTACAGCAAAAACCACTGGGAACATCAGGTTGAGAAAGTTTTAGAGAATGAGAAACTCAAGATCTTGTGGGACTTTAGGATTCAGACTGACAGGCACTTGGTCCACAACACACCTGACATAACAATAGTTGAAAAGAAAAAAGTATGGTTCGTTGACATTGCAATACCTGGTGATGCACGGATTGAAGATAAGCAGCAAGAAAAAATCACAAAGTACCGGGACTTGCAAATTGAAGTTGAGCGACTATGGAAAAAGAAATCGTGTGTTGTCCCGATTGTAATTGGAGCCCTTGGAGCAATACCCAAAGGGCTACCCCGCTATTTAGAAATTCTAAATTTGCCAGACTTGAACATTTTGACTCTACAAAAAACCACCTTACTCGGAACAGCTTACATCCTCCGACGATTCCTTAACAGTTCCTAGGTCCTTGGTTAGGACTCGAGCTGCTGAGCTATTAACCAGTCTCCAAGGCTGTGAATCTCACTAAAGATTAAATAATAATAATAATAATAATAATAATAATAATAATAATAATAATAATAATAATAATAATCCTGTATCCAAAAAGTCATGGGAACATAAAGTGGAAAAAGTTATAGAAAATGAGAAGGTGAAGATCTTGTGGGACTTTTGAATACAGACGGATCATCACTTGGAACACAACACGCCAGATATCACAGTTGTCAAAAAACCAAAAAGTATATTTTATTGACATTGTGGTACCAGAAGATGCCAGAATCGAAGAAAAAGAACTGGAAAAAATCATGAAATATTGTGACTTGGCCATCAAAACTACATGATTATGGATGAAACATGTAACAGTGATACCCATTGTCATTGGGACACTTGGTACCATGTCCAAGAATTTTGCAAAATACATCGAGAAGCTGCAGCTTCCTGCAATAACACTAGTGGAACTGCAAAAACCTGTAC
This sequence comes from Pantherophis guttatus, assembly GCF_059756535.1. NCBI lineage: Eukaryota > Metazoa > Chordata > Lepidosauria > Squamata > Colubridae > Pantherophis > Pantherophis guttatus. Next base: position 75,733,219 of record NC_142070.1, on the reverse strand, counting down.
TACTTGGAACCTCGTACATCTTAAGAAGGTACTTGGTTGATACCTAGGACGCTGGCACCAACCCGTATCAACCATCAGCACCAGTCAATGATATTTGTGATACATTTTTAAATGTTCAGTTAACTGAGTTTCATGTTTAATGAATAAAAGCTTATAATAATACATCATTTCACAGTCCTCCAGATGTTCAAATTGGATTTTGCATTTTTGTCTACCTATCGAGTCCTTACCAAGGACGACGACTACTACTACTACTACTACTACTACTACTACTACTACTACTATCATCATCATCATCATCATCATCAATCAATCATCATCGCACACTCAGTTAGATGTTCAGATTGGGATGGACATTTTTGTCTATCTATCGAGACCTTATCAAGGACCTGGGATAAGCAGATCTGAATGTTTGATGGTGTTACAGATATTGTTGCAGGATGGAAGCTGTTCTAAGTAAAGCCACCTTCTGCAATTGACTGATGGCGAATTTGTCAATGCCGAAGGTATTCAAGTGGTGCTCCAGTTGTTTTGGGATTGCAGCCAAATGATTATTGGTATCACATTTGCTTTCTTTTGCCACTGTCATTCTATTTCTATTTGTAGGTCTTTGTACTTTGTGATTTTCTCCAGTTCCTTCTCTTCTCTTCTATCCACTATCCAGAGACAGCAGAATGTTGTTATTTTTCTGTGATTTTAATAGTAGCAAGAGAGTCTGCTTCCCTATGCTGGAACATCATGGGTATACATTTATTATTTGGAAGTTCAGCACAAATGCTGTTTTCAAAATTATATATTCCTTTGGGCATCACTATTTTAGAAGTACGCTGAAGGGTTGGAGTTTCTAAAAACACTTTAGTCCACATATAAAAGGCAGTTTACCCTGAGCATTGTTAGAACAGTGTGCTATATTTACATTTATATGATAGTTTTGGGGGGGAAATATCTTTACATAAACTTTGAAGGGAATAAAAATATTATTCTTCATTCTGAAAATCCAGTCCATACTAATCTAGGGTCTTTGCTTATATTGGCAAAATCCAAGAACAAAATTGAAGTATAAAAATAATCCCTTCTGAGGAATAATTTTCCCACTAGAGGTTACCATCTGATATCCTGGGCACAAGGTTAATTAATGTAATTTAACACGCGTCAAGGGAACCTGCAACACAGGGAAATTAACAACTGTAAGATCATCAAACCTGAACTCTTTTCTGTCTTTCCACTTACAATAATAAAGGAGGAACACATCCCATTACTTTCTGTTAGTAAAGTTTCCTCTCTCTCTCTCTTTCTTTCAGAACTTGTAGCATATTCAAATTTGCTATCAAATGTCGGGCAGTATATTCCAGCATTTCAAAGGTGAGGTTAGGATCATGCTCTTTGCTCTTTTCACATCTCTATTCCACTTTACACATACATTGTAAACAACCCATTTGTTCCTGAATTATTCCATGGTAGCATTGACTGAATTCACTTGACCTGGAACAGTCTGTCCCAGTGGTGAGATGCTACCAGTTTGCTCCAGTTCAGTTGAACCGGTAGTGATAAAAACTACCGGTTTGTGTGAACTGGTAGTAAAAAAAAAAAAAAAAAGCTATGATCTGACGATCAGCTGTACCGGGTGAACCAGTAGTTTAAAAAAGCTATGATCCGACGATCAGCTATGCTGCGTGATTTAACTTTGCTAGAAAGCAGGAAATCCTGCTTTCTAGTAAAGCTAAACCGTGCGGCACAGCTGATCCCCCCCTCGCTGTTCTACTTACCTTCCCAAGCCTCCTTTTGGTGTGTACTGCACATATGCATGTACAGTATGTGCCAAAAGGAGGCTTGGGAAGGTAAGAAGAACAGCAAGGGGGCATCAGTTGTGTCACACAGTTTAGCTTCGCTAGAAAGCAAGAAGTCCTGCTTTCTAGGAAAGCTAAACCACGTGGCACAGCTGATCGTAGCTGTGTATTGTAGCCTTTTTAAACTACCAGTTTGACCGAACCAGTAGCTAACTACCAGTTCACCAAAACCAGTAACTTTTTAAATGTGCAGTGCGCGTTTGGTGCCCAGCACGCATGCATGGCCAGCAAACCGGTTCAGATTTCACCACTGGTCTGTCCTCTACCAGCTTCTGCAGTTCAGTGTTACACAGAGGTGGGCTGCTGCCGGTTTGGACCGGTTCGAGGGAAACGGTAGTTCTGACCAGCGGCTGGGTCTGCCCACCCACCCTGGCACTATCCTGCCCTATATAATCTCTGTATGTTTGAAGCCACGGGCAAGCATTTTTGGTTTTGGGTGAACCTGTTGTTACATTACTGCCCACCTCTGGTGTTACAGTGTAATAGCCATAACAATTGTCTCTAATCATAATACTAAAATGCTGATTCGTTTTCCATTTAAAATGGACCTCCCAATTTGTACAGGCCTTTCCTTATTTTTCTGACTGATAGGAATTCACCAAGGGCATGTAAGCAAAACAAGTTCCTTCAGAGCAAAACAAGACTCCTCTTCCAAAATTGCCGAGATTAAAATATTCCATGAGTTGGAAAAAAACTGTATACTGGAAGGATTATAAGGAAAGATTATAATCTTTCCACTATATAGAAGATTATGAGACAAAGGACTACAGTGAATTGCCTGGAATTCAGGAATTGCAGTTCCAGAAGCTCTACATCAAGAAGTCACAGAAGGAGCAACATCTGGAAAAATCTTCCCACACAACTCCAGACATCTGAGACATTTTCTCAAATTAGTTTCTTGGAATAAGCTAAAATTGCACTTTTCTGATCGTTGCCTTGGTAGAAATTCTTCCTCCTGTCCTTCAAGGCCATTCTCCATGTCCTCTATAGTTGTCCTCTTTTTCCTGTGTAATAATTAAAACCATCTATCTGGTGGCATCACCATATTAGACATGCTCTGCTCCAAGAGCCCTTTGTCTTTTTGTGTTGTGGTCTGTCGGTCTTTGGCTCCTCCAGCAGCCAAGTCAGATGAGTAGGAGGCATGGGAATCAGGGCAACCTGAGAACTCCGAGGGGGAAGAGGGAATGGATCTGGCAGAGAGAAAGACAGAGGCAGAGCCTAGGCCATCCATCAGCCCTCAGATGGAGAGTCAACAGTCCCCAGGTCTGGAGGTGGCTGATGAGGAAGAAGAACAGCTGGGTCCAGTGCCTGATGTACGGATGCACAGAAGGCAGAGGAGAGGAGAGCAGTGGAAATCCATGGGCCGATCCTTGGGAAGGAAAAGCCACCACTGCTAGCAAAGCCCCACCCTAGCTCTGGGGATAAAAGGCAGGGGGCAGAGATGAATAGATGTGGCAGATAACTATTCATCTCCCTGCCGGACAGACTCTAGTGAAAAAGAAACTTTTTGCCGGGGCTGCTGGCGCTCCTAATAAAGGAATCATTGCTTCAACTACAGAGGGTTTGTTGTGTTTGGGGAGCTGAGTCAGAACATTTTGCTTGTAACATGATGACGATGATGAAGTAGATGATGATTGATGATGATGATGATGATGATATCCATTTAGTTACATCCAACTCTTGGCAATTCTAAGGGGCCAGGTCTCTCCACATCTTCCAATCTTGCAGTACTTATTTGAATTTTTCTCTGCTCTGGCTGATGTCAGGGTTGATGGTACAATGTACTTTGATGGTCTGGTTTCCTTTTACCACTAAATCTTCCAAGCATAATTGCTTTCCCCAGTGAATCCCCCTGCAAGATATGGCCAAAATAAGTGAGACAGTTTTATGATTTTTCCTTCTAGTGATGTGTCTGGTGTTATTGGACACCTTTGCTGTCCAAGGAGCTTGTAACACAACCTTTTAACTTGGTCTCCCATCTTTAGCATTGATGGTCCTGCACATACTAAGGGCTGTTGCAAAATTTATTTTGCAACAGCTTAAATCCACAAAGCTTCTGGGGCTTAACCAAGCCTGGGTGCAGCCTAATTCGAGACATTTCAAGAATTCTAAGAATTCTACGTAGGGACTGGAAATCTGGAGAGTCTTCCATGTGCTTGCCAGGGATCAGGGCTGCTAGAAAAGCTGAAGCAGCAGCATGGTAGATAGGAAATAGCAAGAGTGGTGATGGATGTACCATTGGAAGATCCAAATGACTAGATTAGAGCCAGATCATCATGGAAAAAGGATATCTATGCAATTGCTAAGAGTCAACAGCAATTTGATGAAATATTCTCAATCAAGACACAAGGGGAGTCTAAGCTGCCAAATAGCAATAGCAATATAAATTAGATTTATATACTGCTTTACAGTGCTTTACAGCCCTCTCTAAGCAGTTTACAGAGTCAGCCTATTGCCCCCAACCATCTAGGGTCCTCATTTTACCCACCTTGGGAGGATGGAAGGCTGAGTCAACTTTGAGCCTGGTGAGATTTGAACTGCCAAATTGCAGGCAGCCGGCAGTCAGCAGAAGTAGCCTGCAGTACTGCACTCTAACCACTGCACCACCGTGGCTCAGATGGATAGAATTCAAAGGTATCTATTTTTAATAAACCGTTATTGTACTAATTCATAAGTAATTAAACCACCATTATTGTAAAATATTCACAACAGTACCCTGCCATCTAATGAAAATAGATCAGCGCCTGATCCCAGCCGCACCTTGATGTGCGATAGGATGGAAGCACATGAAACATAATGATATCACAGCCTGGATAAGCTTATGCAAATGTCAAAGCCTAGTAGGACTTCGGTCTCATCTTCAGGCTCAACAAAACCCTGGATTGTTAAAACTGACATAAGATGTCAATCGTTCATAAAGCTGACCAGGTACATCATCTTTGACAGAACGTCAAAGGCAGAATTCATAAGAAAGTAAATGGCTCCAGAACTGGAACATGATCGCTATTGACCAAGTTTGAAGCAACCTCTGATCGTGAGTTGGAAAAGCAAGCAGAACATAAATAAATAAAGGGGAGCATGCAGGGGTGAAATCCTCTGAAGTTTGCTACCGGTTCTGTGAGTCTGCTACCGAGCGCGTACTTCTCGCACATGCATGCCTGAGGTGCGCCCGCCCAGCGCTAAAAAAGGAACATTTTGAAGCCTTCCGAGTCTGCAAAGGTAAGTAGAACAGTGAGGTGGGGGGAATCCGCTGTGCCACGTGATATAGATTAGTTAGGAAGCAGGAAATTTGACGATTCTAGCTAATATAAATCACATGTCACAGCTGATCATTGCCCAGCTGATCGTCGGAAATACCGGTTCACCCGAACTGGTAGCATTTTTCACTACAGGTTTTCCCGAACCGGTCTGAACCAGTAGCATTTCACCCCTGGGAGCATGTCACCAAAGGAGCAGATCCAAAACAAAACCATGGCTTAGGAATTACATCATTCCTGCACAAGGCCTTATTCTGAATTCCCTATTTATTTATTTTTTTACAACAGCCAAGGGCTGAATAAATGTCCCTGAATCTGTTGTTGTCAATCCCGACACTGAAGTACAAGCAGTTCTGAAAGTTCCCCTTTCCTACTTATCGGGAGAGTGACATAAATTACTGTACAAAATGAGCAAAATGAGTTGTTTTTATGTTGTTGTTGATTTTAAAAAGAAAGAAAGAAAGAAAGAAAGAAAGGAAGGAAGGAAGGAAGGAAGGAAGGAAGGAAGGAAGAAAGAAAGAAAGAAAGAAAGAAAGAAAGAAAGAAAGAAAGAAAGAAAGAAAGAGAAGGAAATGTTGCTTCTGCTATCTTTGCAGCAAATAAATAAATAAGTAAATAAATAAAAAACCCACATTTGCCACCTGTCTAATATTTGGATGTCATTATCCTTGAAACGGATTCCTTGTTATGCACCTTGTGCAAAGTTGTGCTATAAATAGCAACAAGAGCAGTGTGAATTTATAGCAGGGAGAAAGGAAACTGAGAAACGCGGCTGGCATTCTCAGAGAACCCTGTTTTCCAAAATGGGTGTGCCCCCATTTCAGATTGGACACACGACAATTCCAAACCGCAGGAATAATTTTTCAGCCTTTTCTTTCTCAGCCCTACATCTGCAGGTGGAAAATATCTTTTCATCAGTGGTGAAATCCAATTTTTTTTTACTACCGGTTCTGTGGGTGTGGCTTGGTGAGCATGGCTTGGTGGGCGTGGCAGGGGAAGAATACTGCAAAATCTCCATTCCCTCCCCACTCCTGGGGGAAGGATACTGCAAAATCTCCATTCCCTCCCCACTCCTGGGGGAAGGATACTGCAAAATCTCCATTCCCACCCCACTCCTGGGGGAAGGATATTGCAAAATCTCCACTCCCTCCCCTCTCCTGGGGGAAGGATATTGCAAAATCTCCATTCTCACCCCACTCCAGGGGAAGGATATTGCAAAATTTCCATTCCTTCTACTCTCCTGGGGGAAGGATATTGCAAAATCCCTATGCCCTCCCCACTCCAGCAGAAGAATACTGCATAATCCCCATTCCTGCCTCACTCCTGGGGGAAAGATATTGCAAAATCTCCATTTCCACCCCACTCTGGGGCCAGCCAGAGGTGGTATTTGCCGGTTCTACGAACTACTCAAAATGTTGTGGCTCCATTACCTGAGCCTGTGTCATCGGCACGAGAGGACTCCGAGAGTGAAGGAGAGGAGTTGGCAAGGCCTCCCTCTCCAGGACCGTCCTCTCTAGCAATGCCTTTGGTGTCCGCCAAAGGGCAAGAGATAGGGCCGGGGCCAAGCACGTCCACGCAGCCACAGGTGGACAGTAATGAGGGAGATGAGTCTTGGCTGGATCCTCGGCAGCGTCGCAGAGATAAGCATGCGCAACAGAAGAAAAGGTGTGCCAGAGATTAGGCTGAGTCACTGGTCCACACCCCATAGGGTATAAAAAGGGGTGAGGTGGCCATTCAGACTCTGTGATGGACAAAACTAACTACTATCGAGTCACATTGCATCTTTGGAAACAACATTATCGGCCTTGGATTTATTTTACGAACTGGACAATTCTTGACTGTGGGTATTTTGTTTATTGAGTAAAGTTCTTGGCAAGCAGCTACTGGGTTACTGCCAAGTGTCTTATCGGAAGAATTGGTTGTCTGCCAGTTTATTTAACCCCCGGCTGTCTGTCTGTGTGCGTGTGTGAGACGGGGACAGAACACAAAATTTCCGCTACCAGTTCTCCAAACTACTCAAAATTTCCGCTACCGGTTCTCCAGAACCTGTCAGAATCTGCTGGATTTCACCCCTGCTTTTCGTTAACAAGAAAGACAGATTTTAAAATGTCCAACCAGCCACCATCGCTAGCCAACATTGGGGTTATTATTACATGCAATTTGTCTCTAACATTGCTACTAACCTCAGTATGCAGTGCAACTCCATTCATATAAAGTGTTTAAAAGAACCAATGTCTGTGATTTATGGAAGAGCGATTATGGTTGCCCGTGAAAATGACTTACGATATCAAGTGAGTATACATAAGTAGGTCTTTATTTATGGGAAATATGATCCAAAAGGATGAACTGCTGAGTACATTTTAAACTTGCAGGAATGATCCTGTTTGCAGAAGAGATTAATTAATTAATGTGGGTTTGTTTGTTTGTTTTGAACTGAAAAACATTAATGTAGTAAGTCTCCTTTGAAACCTACCACAGATAGTCCTCAGCCTGAGCCCAAAATTTATGTTGCTGAGTGAGAAAGTCATTAAGTGAGTTTTTTTGCCCCATCTTACAACTTTTCCCGCCACGTTTGTGAAGTGAATCTTGGCAGTTATTAAATTAGTAGCATGGTTGTTAAGCGAATCTGGTCATAAGTGTGAAACATGGTCCAACGTCATTTTTTTCAGTGCCCTTGTAACTTCAAATGATCACTAAATGAACTGTTGTAAGTCAAGGACTACTTGCATTGGGGGGGGAACCCATTTCATTGCAATAAAACCAACAAAGACATTAGCGTTCGTCTATCAGCACAATGTTACAAAACGAAAACAAAATGCTAACAACAAAGGAAATCTAATGAACGGAAGAAAAAAAAAAACGAGTGCATTCTGACCTCAAAGAAGTTACAGTGTGTGACAAATGAAATAAAACTGATCCCTGGAAACCTATATATTCTTTCTATAATCTGGTTGGTTGGCCATTATTTACCAGGAATGCATTGACGGATGTGTTTACACAAACTTGTGATTCCCTGGGCAGTTTTCTCTGCCTCCACCAGATAATTACCGAGCGGCGCTGCTGAAGATATGTTCCGATGACAATGACATGATTAGTAATCAGGATGTGCGGTCTCTTTATGACACCGTAATGCCTGCTGCTTCTGTAAGGCACACAGAAGTCAAGGAAACCGTGAAACCGTGAGCGAGAAAGGAGAAGAAGGATAAAAAAAGGACCAGCTGAAAATAAGAATCCAACTAAGAAGGAAAAGTTAATCCGACTTGCCCTATTACTCACTGCAATTTTTGAAGGTCATCGTTCAATTTGAAATTACATATTAAAATACTTTATATGCAGAGGTGGTATTCAGCCAGTTCAGACCGATTCAGGCGAACTTGTAGCTCCGACAATCAGCCGGCCCCACCTACCCGCCCTATCCTGTCCTATTTCCTGCTTTTTAGCTCAATCGTGCAGCACAGCTGATTCCCCTCCTCGCTGTTCTACTTACTGTTGCTGACTTGGAAGCAGAGGTGGTATTCAGCAGGTTCTGACCAGTTCTGGAGAACCGGTAGCAGAAATTTTGAGTAGTTCAGAGAACCGGTAAATCCCATCTCTGACTGGCCCCGCCCCCCATCTATTCTCTGCTTCCCGAGTCCCAGCTGATTGGGAGGAAATGGGGATTTTGCAGTATCCTTCCACTGGAGTGGGGGGGGGAATGGAGATTTTACAGTAACCTTACCCTGCCACACCCACCAAGCCACGCCCACAGCAGCTGAGCTACTAAATGCTCCATTTTCAGAGCTGTGTGCAAGTGCTTTAAGCACACGCATGTGCTCTCACCAAACCAGTTGTAAACTGGCAGGATCCCACTACTGTTTATGTGGCTGCTAACTCTCAGCAGTTTGGTCCAGGGAAAGGAGATGAAATTTCAATTGTCCAGTGATGGAGCACCTAGAGTTTGTGCTGTCCCACTTACACGCACACTTAACAGTGGTTTAATGGGTTTGTTAATATTCCCTTCACCAAAAAAATCCAGAACTGTCCCAATTAAGTTCATCCAAAAGCAGACTCATGCTAGTCCACAGAACAATGGCCAATGAGTCCACAAGGCACTTGAAAGTTTCCCAAACAAGATAAACCCACCAGGCAAAATTAAATCCACAATACAAGAGGGTTCGCAAGGCATGATCCAAGACAAGGCACAGTGTCAATCCAAAGGAAGGCAGGGATCACAACGATCAGAGACAACACAGCGAGGAAATGAACACATTGTTCCCAGCATCATCTCCATCTGTCTGCTGTGCTAAATAGCCATTTCTGGTGTAGCCCATCAAGAGGGCGAGGCTGCCTCCTTATGAGTGATCAGGCTGACTTTCTCTGCTCCTGCCTTTTCTCTGCCCTATGTGTTCTTGGATCAGGTACAGAAGTCAGTTCCTCCTCCTCCTCCTCATCCTCATCACTGACTGGCTGCAGCTGCATGCTTTCCCCACCTGAAGCTTCAGGGCTGTCCTGCTACAGCTGTGCTTCAGCCAAATGGCTCTCAGATGGCTGTTCAGAGCCATTGATCAACTTTCCTCCTGACATGCATGGAATTAGTTCATCTTCCTCCGAATTGACATCTGGAGAGGTATCTGGGGAAGCACCTGGGAGAGTCATCACACAATTCTGGGAAGCAATCTGTTCTACTGATTCTCCCCGATATGGAAATTTCTCCTTATTTCAAGATGGAATCTCCATCTTCCACTCATTGCTTCTTGTCCTGCCCTCGGGTGCTTTGGAGCAGGGTTCTCCAATCTTGGCAACTTTAAGACTTGTGGACTTCAACTCCCAGAATTCTTTTGACGTGTTGGTTGAGGAATTCTGGGAGTCGGTGTCCACAAATCTTAAAGCTGTCAAGACTGGAGACACCTACTTTGGAGAATAAATCAGCTTCTCTGGGATAGCCCTTCAAATATTTGAAGTCTATTGTAAGCACTGTACGGTGCTCAGAGTTGTCTGAATGGTGAGATAGATAGATAGATAGATAGATAGATAGATAGATAGATAGATAGATAGATAGATAGATAGATAGATAGATAGATTGACAGACGATGATAGATAGATGGATAGATAGATAGATAGATGATAGATAGATAGATAGATAGATAGATAGATAGATAGATAGATAGATGATTGATAGATGGATAGATAGATAGATAGATAGATAGATAGATAGATAGATAGATAGATGATTGATAGATGGATAGATAGATAGATAGATAGATAGATAGATAGATAGATAGATAGGCAGGCAGGCAGGCAGACAAACAGACAGACAGGCAGGCAGACAGACAGATGATAGATAGATAGATATAGATAAGATTAGATATTGAATCAAGTACTGTATTGGTATCAAGTATTTGAAGACTATCGTAAGCATTGTACGGTGCTCAGAGTTGTCTGAATGGTGAGATAGATCGATAGATCGATAGATCGATAGATCGATAGATCGATAGATCGATAGATCGATCGATAGATAGATAGATAGATAGATAGATAGATAGATAGATAGATAGATAGATAGATAGATAGATAGATAGGCAAGCAGGCAGGCAGGCAGGCAGACAGAGACAGATGATAGATAGATAGATATAGATAAGATTAGATATTGAATCAAGTACTGTATTGGTATCAAGTATTTGAAGACTATCGTAAGCATTGTACGGTGCTCAGAGTTGTCTGAATGGTGAGATAGATAGTTGGATAGATGGATAGATAGATAGGATTAGATAAAATAGATAAGATAGATAAGAGATGAGATAGATAAGATAGATATTGAATCAAGTACTGTATTGGTATCAAGTGTTGCAAGACTCCTATTCATCTCTAGATGAATCACAGGCTTGGTTTCTGTTTTCTGATAGTTCCCAAAACAACAAGAAATGAGAAACAGTTCCTTTATTTTCATGAAAAACTATATCCTTTCCTTTGAAGAAAACAATGTACAGACTAATTTAAAGAGTAATTAATTTCTTTCAACCAACTGCATGCGTAACTTGAAATTGCATCCCAGGTGCCACATTTGTGTAACTTTGAGAATTACAGAGCATACAAAACATCCTTGGAAACATCACTCCATGCCTTCAAAGAATTCATTTTCTTTCTTTTTTTTTTTTTAACTAATCAAGCAGAACATCTGCAGTGACTTTGCAATTTAGAGCGAAATGCTTTGTGAAGATAGGATCTTACTGAATCCATGAGTACATTTCACAACTGCTTGGAGGGGAGGAAATAGTCATAGGTCTAAATATTTAAGGATGCTCCTTGTAAATGAAAATGGTTCTGTTGTCACATTAGTGCAACGGTCCCCAATCTTTTGGGCATCAGGGACCGGTTCCATGGAGTGAGGTTTTTCCATGGACTGGAGGGGGTGTGGTTTTATGTACTGCCTGGATCCCATGGGTGGGGCTTCGCTTGCTTGCACGGCCTGGTTTCTGGCATGCTGTGAACCAGTGCCGATCCACAGACTGTGATGACCTGGGACAAGGCAGAAAGATCACACAACCAGCTGAGAGTTCAAACTTTAATGCTCCAAATTTCCCCTCAAATGCTCCCATGTTCTTGGCAAGTCCCAGCGTACACACACACAAACACACACAGCAGCCTCAGGCTGCGCCCAGTCCAGCAAAGCCAAGGAACAGGCAAATGAGCCCACGAAACAAGAAACAAACAACGAGACCACAAAACCGCTAAGTTCACAAGTAAGGAAGAAGCGAGCAGTCCTGCAAACTCCAAATGTCTGTACTGGCAACCAAACTCTACCAATTCAGCGTTTGTTCCAGACAAATTCCCGCCTCCCAGCATCTCAGTCCCCAGGTGTGCCTTGTGAAGGGGCCGGGGTGCTCTCCTCCTCAGTCGTCACGTCAGCCTGCACTGTTCCTGCCTTCTCTCCACTCTCCATGCTCAGGGATCAGGAGGGGGCAGTCCTTGCTCATTGCCTGAGCTCTGTCCCTCCTCATGTCCACTGCTTGCCCTCTCCCAGACACCCTGCCCCCAGAGCTCACCCCCTCTGTTAGGGGGGGGGATAGATATGACATAATCTATCTCCAATCTACAACACAATCCTTTCAACAGTTCCAGGAAAGCTCCACACCAATTTGCACCACTCAGGTGATTCTGATGACACAGACAAACCTCCAGATGACCTTAATGACCCAGTAAAAGAATGCAAATGCCCAGCTGTCTGCAAGAAGTATAAATCCTTCCATTCCCCATCATCCAGTCAGAGTGTTGTGGCTCCGTTGCCTGAGCCTGGGCTATCGACAGATGCAGACTCTGAGAGTGAGGGAGAGGAGTTGGCAAGGCCTCCCTCTCCAGGACCCTCCTCTCTGGCAATGCCTCCGGAGGACACCGAAGGCCAAACGATAGGCTCAGAGCCAAGCACGTCCCCTCAGCCACAGGTGGACAGCAATGAAGAAGATAAGTGCTGGCTGGACCCGCGACAGAGGCGCAGGGAGAAGCGTGCACAGCAGAAGGGAAGGTGTGCCAGAGATTAGCTGAGTCACTGGACCACACCCCACAGGGTATAAATGTGGGTGTGGTGGCCGGTTCAGTTTGTGACGAGCAAAAACTGGAAATACTCCATGATCTCTGTGTTACTAGACTTTGCCTGCTTTATCGGACTGCATTTGGATTAATCCTTGTATTGTTGACACTCTGCCTGTTTTATCAGAATGCTGGTAGTCTAATCTTTGTTTTGTGTGAGTAAAGTCTGAATTGGCAGCTAGCCACTGGGTTGCTGCCAGCTTTATCTTCAAAGAGTTTTGTCGTGTGGCTTATTAACTCCGGGCCGTCTGTGGGGGTGCGTGTATGGGACGGGGACAGAACACAGAGCTGAAGAAGCTTCTTGAAGGAGAAGCGAAACATCTTCAAAGAAAAACCAGAAAGTCCAATTGCCTCTTGAAAAAAAAAAAAAAAACACCATTGGGATTTGAATAAAGCATTACCATTGTCAGCGTTTGAACAAAACACCTGCTTTGTTTCATCCCCCCCAAACCAAAGTGTAGACATTTTTGTATGGCAAATGAAGGTAGATGGATGCTAGAAACACGCGACAGAATTGTGCAAGATCAGGCCATTAGAAGGCACCATGTGGAGTTACAGAGCTAAAAAAAACCTCAGGTGTGTATGTGAGCTGGGAACAGTAAATGCATAAGCACAAAAACTGCATGGATAATGACAGCAAGCTATAATTGGCTGCCATGGATGGCCTAATCACCACACGGTTGGCCTCGTTATTAAAAATAAAGACAGTTTAAGCATTTTGAGCTGACTGTCAAGTACAAGCCCCAAACAGACGGCAATATTTGGGGCAACGATGAGAACAAATCCCAGAGAGGAGTTTTCATCTAGATAAGGGAAAACAAAAAAAAACCTATTTCAAATAAACCCAATTTGATTCGACAACAGTAGCAACAGCAACCACTCAAATTGCCGTGACAGCTAACATATTCAAAGTACAAGTAAAGAAATTGCCTGAGAAAAGAGGGGGTGGGAGGGTGAATGTTTCCGGGTTCTTCAAAGCTAGATAATTATTAGGAGTTGAAATGTTTTCTGCTACAAAATGGATCTTCCTGCTTGTGTTCAAGGGGGAACCACCATCTTTTCTGTATGCTAAAGGTCTGTTTTCCACAGGTCAATAATTATGAACAATATTATTTATTTATTTATTTATTTATTTATTTATTTATTTATTTATTTATTTATTTATTTATTTATTTATTTATTTATTTATTTATTTATTTATTTATTTATTTTTGATTTCTATACCGCCCTACTCCCGAAGGACTCAGGGCGGTGCACAGCCAAACAATAAAACACATACATACAAAATTTAAAAGTAGAATAAAATCAAATTAAATAATTTTGGCCCCGACAAATTTAAAACCCCAAACTTTTTAAAACCAATTTTAAAATTGAATGTATAAAATACTAAAAGATATTTAAAAATTAAAAATCTTTTATAAAAGAGGGAGAAAATTAGGCCAGGCCCGCCTGGTGAAATAGTAAGGTCTTTAAAGCGCGGCGGAAGGTGTGCAGATCTGGGATCCTCCGTATCTCTGGGGGGAGCTCGTTCCAGATAGTAGGTGCCCCCACAGAGAAGGCTCTCCCCCTGGGGGCCGCCAGTCGGCATTGTTTGGCCGATGGCACCCGGAGGAGCCCCTCTCTATGGGAGCATACCGTCCGGTGGGAGGCTATTGGTGGTAGTAGGCGGTCCCGCAAGTACCCAGGTCCTAAGCCATGGAGCACTTTAAAGGTGGTAACCAAAACCTTGAAGCGCACCCGGAAGACCACCAGGAGCCAGTGCAGCTCGCGCAGGAGGGGTGTCACATGGGAACGCCATGTCGCTCCCATTACCACCCGCGTGGCCGCACTCTGCCCCAGTTGGAGCCTCCGGGTGCTTCTCAAGGGGAGCCCCATGTAGAGAGCGTTGCAATAGTCCAGGCAGGAGGTGACAAGGGCATGAGTGACCGTGCGTAACGAGTCCCGATCCAGAAAGTGACGCAACTGGCGAATCAGGTGAACCTGATGAAAAATCCTCCCGGTCACGGCTGTCAAGTCCTCTTCTAAAGACAGCCGTGAATCCAGGAGGATGCCCAAGTTGCGCGCCCTCTCTGTGGGGGCCAATGATTCGCCCCCAATAGTCAGTGATGGCACCAACTGACTATATTGGGACGTCGGAAACCACAGCCACTCGGTCTTAGATGGGTTGAGCCTGAGCCTATTCCTCCCCATCCAGATCCGCACGGCCTCCAGGCACCAGGACATCACTTCAAGGGCATATTATAGTTCTCCACACTCCTGTTTATTTGATTGAACATCAGATGGAGAGGATCATTATCTAGAACAGGGGTCGGCAACCTTAAACACTCAAGGAGCCATTTGGACCCGTTTCCCACAGAAAAGAAAACACCGGGAGCCACAAAACCCTTCCCGTGCCTGACTATTTCTTGAGCGGCCACAAAACTAGCATAACACGCATTCTGTTTTCTTCTGAAACTTTTCCTTTCTTGGGTTTATCCATGCTTGGCATACCAGGAGTCGAAAAGCTCAATAAATCGCGTGCCGGCAGGTGTCGCACACTGGCAGTTGTCACACATATTTTGAGCGACTGGGAGCCACAGCAGAGGGGTGAAAGAGCCACATGTGGCTCCAGAGCCACGGGTTGCTAATCCCTGACCTAGAATCATGCATCTGTGATACTAACAACATATGTGCATATTTTTTTTTGTCGTTTAATCCATTACGGGGTGGAGTTGGGGCAACTGAATGGAGCTGAGTGTTTACTGTCCAGATGCTCTTCCTGTCACCGATGCGGAGTTTGCACATGTGCTTGTGGTTAAGAAAAAGCACAATGCATATCCTTCACATCTCTTTAACAAGCATTTTAGGGATGAGATCAAGTGACCTGCAATCGATTCCAGGCCTCAGCTAGGTCAGCTGCAGTCTTTCCCTGACCATTTTTTTTAATTACACAGGATCTTGAGTACCCGTTACTCAGTGTATTTTGAGTATGCAGGATCCTCAGGAAGTATGGAACAAACTCCTAAAATTTCTAATTTTCCAACCTCTGTAACAGGTATGACACTATAGACTGCTATCACTCAATACCATCAAACACATCATTATCACTATCATTGGAAAGAGTGCAGAGAAGAGCAACAAAGATGATTGAGGGACTGGAGGCTAAAACATAGGAAGAATGGTTGCAGGAACTGGGTATGTCTAGTTTAATGAAAAGAAGGACTAGGGGAGACATGATAGCAGTGTTCCGATATCTCAGGGGTTGCCACAAAGAAGTGGGAGTTAAACTATTCACAAAAGCACCTGAAGGCAGGAGAAGAAGCATGGAAACTAATCCAGGAGGAGAAGCAACCCAGAACTAAGGAGGAATTTCCTGACAGGGAGAACAATAAATCAGTGAAATGACTTGTCTCCAGAAGTTGTGGGTGCTTCATCACTGGAGATTTTTAAGAAGAGACTGGATATCCACTTGTCTGAAACGGTATAGGCCAGTGATTCTCAACCTGTGGTCTGCAGACCTCTGGGTGGCCACAATGTCATCACAGGAAATTCACAAAGGCTTGAAGAAATGTGATGATTTAAATCTTGGGGCGTCGGTGGCCACAAAAAGTATTTAAAGAAGGTCCATGGTGAAGAAAAGGTTAAGAACCACTGGTATACGGTCTCCTGCTCATGCAAGGGTTTGGAGTAGAAGACCTCCAAGTGCCATCCAACTCTGTTATTCTATGTTCTCATCAACTAGTAGATATTAGTACTGAAGCTATCGCCATTAGGTTCCAAATGCAAGCATTGAAACAGATGAATAATATCAAGAACATCCTTACAACCAGTGGAGAAATTGTCAAGCATTCAGTTCTGCAGTTTCCTATTTGCATTTCTTTTAGTACACATTTCAATTAGCTATCATCTATTTGCATACAGATAACGGATTTGATGGCATCCCGGATGTCTGGAAGAACATTGAATATCAGTAATGACTATGCATTGTACTTAAATTAGTTTACTGAATTTTTTTCATACGAATCCAGAATATCAATTGAGAGCTTTATATTTCTTTTGGGGTGGGGAGAAGGAAAACAAAAGACATAATAATCGAAATGTTCTTTTTGGGCCACCGATGACTTTAGCTTCGCCTTAGCCTCTTCTGGAGTGATTTTATTAATAAATGTAGAAGGAAAACAAAGGAAAAAAATTGTAGCTCAGGGTTGGAACCTCGATGCTCTCTGGGCTTCGTTGTTTTCTTGCAGATGTTTCATTCCTCAAACTGATGATGGCCAAGGTGTGGCCATGAGATGGCTACAGGAGTGGCCAAAATTGTGAAAACCTTTTGGGAAAAGTGTATTTTCTAAAACTAGCTAATAACATTTTTTTTTGGGGGGGGGGTAGTACCAGTGGTGGGATTCAGCCTGTTCGCACCTATTCGGGAGAGCCGGTTGTTAACTTCCTAAGCAGTTTGGAGAACCGGTTGTTGGAAGAAATCTTATTTTGTTTTTTTTCACTTTACAGGGCTAATCCTGTAAGGAACTGAAATATTCTGGTGTTGTTTCTAGCCTAATCTTTATTGCCCTGCTTATAGAAACTGCCACTCTGGTTAACTCTTATTACATTGTAACAGCTAAGGCGAAGCACCCATCGACGTGAGTGATGTTGAGTTGGCCATGCCCACACAGTCACATGACCACCAAGCCACGCCTACCCAGCTGGTCATTAGGGCAGAGAATCGGTTGTTAAATCATTTGAATCCCACCACTGAGTAGTACCATAAAATTATATATCAATGGAAAGATAATTGAATCAAGAATGTAACGCAATAACTTTTATGAAGGATTTGCTATTAGAATAGCTGTTGCAGTATAAAGAAGAAAAGTGAAACACATAGAAAAAACAAGATATACAAAAATTATCACCATAGAAAAAAAACGAGATATACAAAAATGATCCCCATGTCAGTTAATACTTAGTTGGGTAACCTTTAGCATGAATTACAGCCTTACAACGTCTTCCCATGGAGTGAACCAAGTCTTTGAGTTCTGCAGCTTTTATAGTGTGAAACCAAGATTGAAGGATGGCTTCTATTAACTGGGTTTTATTGCTGGGTCGCTTCTGACTAACAAGTTTCTTTAGTCGGCTCCATAGATTTTCAATTGGGTTAAGGTCTGGGCTATTCCCAGGCCATTCCAGCAGTGGAATACGATTATCTTGAAACTCTCCCCAAAAAGTGGTGTTATTAGACATCAAACCTCAAAAATACACTTTCCCCAAAAGGTTTCCACAATTTCGGCCACTACTGTAGTTTGGGTAATGAAATTTCTGCAAGAAAACTACCAAGCTCAGAGAGCACCAAGGACTCTGATAAGGAAAAATTGATAAAGAACACGTATTTAGTTAGAACAATTTTCAGTTCTGGTTTCAGATAACCTAGGAGACAAACAGGGCTCATTCTTTCCAATGATGGTCCCACTAGGTAAATCATACCAATAAATCAACTCCAGAGGAAGACTAAAATTAATAACACAGGTCTTGCAATCTGCTTGTCTCTTTCTTTTTCTTTTTACAGTTACAGGGTTACCTGGCTGAGTCACTTCAAAATGTTATCTCATTATTCTGAACTTAAAGAAATCTTTCTTCCCCTTTCATCTAGGTCAGGAGTCAGCAACCTTAAACACTCAAAGAGCCACAAAGGTCCTAACTGGAAGTCAACCATTCAACTCTGGAGCCGACTGGAAATCCGGTTCCCCCACCATAGAGTCTCCTCCTAGTGCGGCGTCTTTTTTCCTCTGCCGACAAGAAGTCCAGTTCCCCACCATAGATTCTCTTCCTAGAGCAGCGTCATTTTTTCCTTTTACTGACCGGTGACAGGGAGCCACAGCAGAGGGATGAAAGAGCCACATGTGGCTCCAGAGCCGTGGGTTGCCGACTCCTGATCTAGGTAATGGTTCGTGTGTGTGTGTGTGTGTGTGTGTGTGTGTGTGTGTGTGTGTGTGTTTATTTTATTTTATTTATTTATTAAACTTCTATACCGCCCTTCTCCCGAAGGACTCAGGGCGGTGTACAGCCATATTAAAACAAACATATACTCACAAAATTTAAAAACAATTTAAAATAAATATATAAATTTGGCCCTTATGTTAAAATTTTCTGCAATTAGTAAGTTCGAACCTCACCAGGCTCAAGGTTGACTCAGCCTTCCATCCTTTCTAAGGTAGGTAAATTGAGGACCCAGTTTGTGGGGGGCAATAAGCTGACTTTGTATAAATATACAAAAGTATGAAGGCTATTGCTTAACGCATTGTAAGCTGTCCTGAGTCTCCGGAGAAGGGCGGCATATAAATCAAATTTAAAAAAAAAGTTACAAACACCCAATTTAAAATTCATTTTCTAAGCCAGCCCAGCCTGTTGGAACAAAAGAGTCTTAAGGGCACGGCGAAAGGTATGTAGGTCATAGGTATATATATCCTGTATATATAAAAAACAAGATTGTATTTCTAAGAATCTATACTTAAACACTGTGAATCACTACTAAATTTTATTTCTTGGTAAATGCAACACAAGTTGAGTCCATTCTACAGAACACTATATAGATCCCATTTTTGGTGTGAGAAGCAGGATGTCAGCACTTCAACCTGCATTTACTCTAGTGCTGACATAAGAAGGAGAAGCGAAGGTGTCTGGAAAGGGATGCTTGACTTTTCACCAACTTATTTTCCCTGGAGATAATATCCCCTAGGAGATGAGATGGGAGGGGGGAAATTCCTTTGAGCTGGAGTAGATTAGGAGTAGAATGACTTGGAAGATGGCCAATGAGTGCAGGGGAGTGGGGAACGGAAAGGGAGGGTTTTGGGGCTGGAATTCAGTGTTGGCTTCGTTTGGAGTCAGGTTAGAATGTTGTGCTTAATAAATAGGAGGTTTTTTTCAAAAACTTTGTTTGAAATGCAATTTATTTGAGACGACCTTGAAACTTGACACAGTCAACAACTGTGTGCTGAGCAACATGACGAAAAGAATGGAGGTTGAGTAACGAAACTACCTTTGTAGGGTAATATGATGAACGGTTGCACAAGCAATCTAGTGCAATGAAGAGAAGGACTAGTTGTGACATGATAGCAGTCTTCCAATATTTGAAGGGTTGTCACAGGAAAAGAGGAGGGAGGATCAACCTATTCTCCAAAGTCCTAAAGGAGGGAGAAGAAGCAATGGATGGAAAGTTATCAAGGAGAGAAGCATCTTAGAACCAAGGAGAAGGTTCCTGACAGCAAGAACAATTAATCAGTGGAATGGTTTGCTTTCAGATATTGTGGCTGCTTAATCACAGGAGTCTTTTAAAAAGAGACTGGACTGGATTGGACTGTCTCCTGCTTGAACAGGAGCTCAGAGTAGATCTCCAAGGTCCATTCCTATTCCGTTAAATCCCTGACTGGTACAGTAGAACTCACTTCAGTACCATTGTTACACTCTTTTTTTTTTCCTAATTCTTGTTTTAGTAATCAATAGCAGAATCTGAGGAGGGAGAAGAATTTTAGAATTTCAAAAAGTCAGGGATCATTCTTGTAGCTTCAGATCCACTTTTTCCAGATTTCATAACCACTCCAACCATGATTTTTGGAAAAACCTACAAAGTTTGTTGCCATAGAGAGATGGGAAACACACAAAAACTGTGACACAGCAAGCATATTATTATTAATATTATTATCATCTTATTGTAACATATAACATACCAGTAATGTATATTATGAATATACCAGTGGTGGGTTTCAAAATTTTTTACTAATGGTTCTGTGAGTGTGGCTTGGTGGGCGTGGCATGGCTTGGTGGGTATGGCTTGGTGGGCATGGCAGAGGAAGTATAGTAAAATCTCCATTCCCACCCCACTCCAGGGGACGGTTACCGCAAAATCCCGATTTCCTCCCGATCAGCTGGGACTTGGGAGGCAGAGAATAGATGGGGGCGGGGCCAGTCAGAATTTTTACTACCGGTTCTCTGAACTACTCAAAATTTCCGCTACTGGTTCTCCAGAACTGGTCAGAACCTGCTGAAACCCACTTCTGGAATATATCAAAGTAAGTATATTAAAATAAAACAACTTAGCAGGGGCCAAACTCAACCCTGCCTACTTGTAATGGTATGCCTTCAACCCTTCTGTGATCTCTAGGATTAACAACATGAGAACAAGTGGCCCCTCGGATATCCAAAATTTGTCTCTCTTTGCAAGAGACGTCAGAAACAGAGCTTGGAATTACCGCTATGGACAAACGACAAATGAAGTTTTGATTTTCAAAGAGAACCCTGAAAGCTAATTAAGAGTAAAAATTTACTGTCGCATGAAAACTGAAGAGATAATACTTATGAATGTTCTATTTGAAGAAAGATAGATAGATAGATAGATAGATAGATAGATAGATAGATAGATAGATAGATAGATAGATAATATTATACACACACACACCAGAGTTCGAAGCTTTGTAACACTACTGCCTTTTCCAGAAATGAATTCTGAATACTAAAATAAATAAATAAATATTTGACCTAATTAGCTGTGTGACCTAATTCAAGATGAGCCAGAAGCAATAAACAAACTGGGCCTAAGTCTCCTTCCCTCCCTGCCTCCCCCCTCCCCTATCTATCTATCTATCTATCTATCTATCTATCTATCTATCTATCTATCTATCTATCTCTCATCTCTCTCATCTCTCTCTCTCTCTCATCTATTCATCTGTTAACTATCTATAATTGTCTGTCTGTCTGTCTGTCTAAATCTATCTATCTATCTATCTATCTATCTATCTATCTATCTATCTATCTATCTATCTATCTATCCATCTATCTATCTATCTGTTTGTTTTCGTAGATTTTCACGGGTAGGGGTATGCAAGTTTTGGTGTATTCGGGTCTTTTCCTGTGTAAGATTGAGAGTATCTTGGCAATGTTTCGACGAGGTCCCACTTGTCATCTTCAGGCTGGTGTCTTTGGCTTCGTGCTTGTGCGAGGAAAGCGTGATCGGAGCTGACGGCTAGATATAGAGATGGCAGCTCCGATCACGCTTTCCTCGCACAAGCACGAAGCCAAAGACACCAGCCTGAAGATGACAAGTGGGACCTCATCGAAACGCCGCCAAGATACTCTCAATCTTACATGGGAAAAGACCCGAATACACCAAAACGTGCTATCTATCTGTCTGTCTATCTATCTGTATCTACCGGTATACCTCTCTCTCTCTCTCTCTCCCTCCCTCCCTCCCTCTCTCTTTCTCTCTCTCTCTCTTTGGGAAAAACTTTTTATTTTTAAACTAACAATTCATCATTAATCAATCAGTGTAACATCTGGGTACAAAAATGTTTGTGTCATCATATTTACCATCATTTTCTTAGTACCTATTTATCTTTCCTCTTACATTTAAATTTAATGTATTACAACATATTTTCCCCATATTTCTTATTTTTACATTTCCTATTGTCTATATTCAATCTCTATTCATTGATAAAATTGCTCCCATGTTTTATAATGCTCCAATTCGTCCTTCCTCTCTCTCTCTCTCCTCTCTCATTTATCTATCATCTGTCTATCCATCACCTCTCTCTCTCTCTGTCCCTGTCTCTGTCTCTCTGTCTCTCTCTATCATCTCTCTGTCTCTGTCTCTGTCTCTGTCTCTGTCTCTCTCTCTCTCTCACACACACACTCACTATCTCTCTCTCATTTATCTATCATCTGTCCATCCATCACCTCTCTGTCTCTGTCTCTGTCTCTGTCTCTCTCTCTGTCTCTCTCTCTCTCTCTCTCTCTCAAATCAACAGCAACAACATGCCAAAATGACACATGACAGTGAGGTCTAAAATTGATAGAGTGGCTAGAATTTTCTGCTAAGGATATAGGTCTGAATGGTAGGCAAAAAAAAAAAAAAAAAACAAGGGCTTCATTATTTGAGGCCAAATTAGCATTTTATATCTAGAACAACATACACAAAAATGAGTTGAATGTGCAGTTATTTTTCAAGATATACGCGCTGAGAATTTTCAGAGCAAAGGCAGAATTTTTTTTATTATTATGCTAACTAAATAGCCTAATGAAAAAAGTCACATATTGTTAAGCTTTTGCCATATTAGGCCATTTAAAAGTTGAAGGAAGAGTAATCTGTACTCTTTTGTAAGAGTAATTTTAGGAGAGGCAATCAGACAAGCCTTCTATTTCATAAATCCTTATGACTGCAGTACATCTACTTCCAAATTATGTCTCATAGTCTCCTCCAGGTTGCACAGCCAATAAATATCTTTTTTTTTTTTTGCAACAACCTTTTGAACATAGGCCATCCCCACTCCCAATAATATAAATCACAAATGAGCTTATCAGAGATGGCTCATTTACTACAAAGAGGTTCCAAGAGACCAAATTTTTAGGGGGTGGTGTAGTCTGAAGGAATGACTCCTTTTTTAAAAAAACATATTGTGGGAAGAATTTTAATAATCACTAATAATCAGAGATTTTTTTTTCTCCCACTGTCTTAAGTAATCTATCAAGACTATGTTGCAATCAAATAGATCAGTGGTGAAATTCATTTTTTTTTTACTACCGGTTCTGTGGGCATGGCTTGGTGGGCATGGTGTGGCTTGGTGGACGTGGCAGGGGAAGGATACTGCAAAATCTCCATTCCCACCCCACTCCAGGGGAAGGATACTGCAAAATCCCCATTCCGGCGGGAAGGATATTGAAAAATCCCCATTCCCACCCCACTCTGGGGCCAGGCAGAGGTGTTATTTGCCGGTTCTCCTAACTACTCAAAATTTCCGCTACCGATTCTCCAGAACCTGTCAGAACCTGCTGGATTTCACCCCTGAAACAAGTATATTTTTAACAAAGATATCTGTGAATATTGTTCAATCCACTGATAAATAGTAAAACCAATTACCTGGGCAAGAGTAATTAGCCAGACAAAGAACCCATTCATCCACACTTCCCCAAAGAGGGTTGGGTCTTATATAGTCCCTATGTTGCCATTAATCCCTGGTTCTGGAGTAAGGAGCATTAGTGAATGCATATTTTATGGACCTGCCCCTTTTTATCCTT
The DNA here is from genome assembly GCF_059756535.1 of Pantherophis guttatus. NCBI lineage: Eukaryota > Metazoa > Chordata > Lepidosauria > Squamata > Colubridae > Pantherophis > Pantherophis guttatus. Next base: position 75,709,518 of record NC_142070.1, on the reverse strand, counting down.
GTGGTCAGAGGTGGTATTCAGCCGGTTCGGACCAGTTCAGGCGAACCGGTAGCAGAAATGCTACTCAGGTGACCCTGAGGACACAGATAAACCTCCAAGTGCTTCTAAAAGGATGCAAATGTCCAGCTGTCTGCAAGAAGTATAAATCCTTCCATGCCCTGCCATCCAGTCAGAGCTGAAGAAGCTTCTTGGATGGGAAGCGAAACGTCTTCAAAAAAAAAAAAACCAAGGAAGTCCAGTTGCCTCCTGAAAAAGCACCTTTGGGGCAACCATGACATGGATGATGGAGAATCTCCACAGACACTTAAAACTAATCAGACTTTTTACATCTAAGGTTCTTCAACACTGAAGGTTTAGATTATAACTCACACTAGAGCCTTGGTAGTACAGTGGTCTAAAGCACCCTGTTATTAGCACCCTGTTATTCAGCTGCCTGAAATTACTGTAGGTTTGAATCTCACCAGGCTCAAGGTTGACTCAGCCTTCCATCCTTTCTAAGGTAGGTGAAATGAGGACCCAGTTGTGGGGGCAATAAGCTGACTTTGTATAAATATACAAAAGGATGAAGGCTATTGCTGAGCACATTGTAAGCCGCCCTGAGTCTCTGGAGAAGGGCGGCATATAAATCAATTTTTTTAAAAAGAAAAAACATTCACCCCAGCAGAAAATAGTTAACAAATTAGGGAAGTTGAAATGTACTCTGATATATACAAATTGTCCTCATATCTCATTACTGACTACAATAATTGGCAAGGAAGCTTGGGTATGATTGAACGAATGTGGAAGGACTCCAAAATCAAGAATCAAGACTATTCTTGATAATATTTCAAAATTTCAGACTGTTACTCTTTATTTTATTTTATTTTTTAATGTATACTCGTGTCTGCCTGAGACCGCCGAATTATGGAAAACGTAATGTAATCAGAAACTACTTTGCTTTAGAGCAAAGTACAAGGACAGCTTTTTTTCTCTCTCTCTCTTTTCCTACATGTCTGTGGATTTATTTGGATGCAAATGACTAGTAGACAGCAAAATTAGTTTTTGGGCCAAGAGAACCAAATGGTTTGAGCCAGCTGCTTTCAAAATATTAGACAGGGAATTAAATGCTGCAACGCTGTCCCTTATAAACAGTTTTGTGGCTACGTGATCAATATGAATTTAATGTACTGTCGGGCATCTCCAAAGTGTCTCGAAATTAAAATCTCATCAAACACACAGCTAATAAGAGAGGTGTGTGTGGGGGGGGGGTGGAGGACAACTGATTAGAGGACAATGTAATTGATGGGACAACGACAAAAGTATGCAGGCTTCATGTTGGCTAATTCTTTCAAAAAACTAGGACAGTGGATGGAAACAAAAAAAACAATCGGGAACTTAATTAAGCAGTCAGCTCTAACGAAATGGGTCACAACCCCAAGTAAGTAAATCAAAATATGGACATGCAATATTTATGCTAAGTCAGATAGCTTGCTAGCACAGCCTACAGAATTGAAGGCAGGGATAGGAAACGTTGAAATACCGTTTTAAAAATAGGTTATGACATTGTACACGGAGCTTCTTTGAAAGTTCCGATGACTATTAACATCCCATGAAAACAAACAAACAAAGATCCTGAATCATGAGATACATTGGTCAAAATATTAAAATAACCAAAATACTTTTATATATATATATATATATATATATATTAAATATTGACCTGGTTCAAAAATAATCAGTTTCAGAAAAGGGAGATGGATGACAAATTTGGTCTCTATAATGAGATCTTTTTATAATGTTAGAATACTGTTAAATAAAGCTTATATACCAATTTTAGCTAATGCTAAAAAAGTGTGTGTGTATGTGTATGAATGACAAACCCAGGAAATGTGTTTATACACACACACACACACACACACACAAACCAGTGGTGGGTTCCTCCCGGTTCGGCCCGGTTCGGCCGAGCCAGTAGCGGTGATGATATGACGTCACTGAACCGGTTCTCTTTGTTCGGGAGCTGGGCCCTCCAGCCTTCCCCCCGTGTTTTTCTTACCTTTTATTTGGCCCCACCCCCAATCTATTCGCTGCCTCCCGAGTCCCAGCTGATTGTCTAGAAGGAAAAAAAACTGTTTAAACTCTTGCCGCGGGGCTTCAAAGGGCCGCCCTACAGTTGATCAGTGTTAAAAAGCAGTGTGGTGATAGAGCAGTGCGCTCGAAAAACAAATGGGTAGACCGGTGTCTCCAAAAACAAATGAGTAGACCGGTGCCTCCAAAAACAAATGAGTAGACCAGTGCCTCCAAAAACAAATGAGTAGACTGGTACAGCTCTGCAAGCAGTTAAAAGCCTGGTAGACCAGTGCCTCTGCTAAATCCTAAAGAATTGTCACATGACCATCAAACCACGCCCACAAAATAAGCCACGCCCACAGAACCGGTAGTAAAAAATTTAGAACCCACCCAACACAAACAAACTAACACATTTGTGTGTATATATATATAATATTATATATATATTTCCTAAGCTTGTCAGTTAGAAAGAGTATGCACAGTAGGAAAAATACATCTGCACTTGCCTCCTTCCAAATCCATATCCTTGTTTCTAATGTGCTGTCTTTAAAAACACAGATTGCAAACCATGATCAAAGAGATATTTAGAACTGTCATTCAAAGAGAACTCAAAAACTGCCCTTGGTGAGACTGGATTGTTGTAAGAATATTGTGGTTTGACAAAATATTGTGGTTTCTTGAGAAGTGGGTTGGCCCAAGGTCAAATAAACCAGTTGGGATTATGCATGATTTTCACATTTCCTCCTGAGAAGTTCTAATCGGGATTTGACTTTAAATATTTTGAGTCCACTGAGTCCTGAAATGGAGACTGGGAAGGTTGATCCTTTGTCTAGATGTGGTCCCCTCACCATAACTGAAAGAAGAATCAAAAGGATAGCATTTGTTGTTAGTTGCAAAGTTGTGTCTGATCCATCATGACCCCATGGACAACCTTCCTCCAGGCCTTCCTGTCCTCTATCATCTCCCGGAGTCCATTTAAATTCATGCCTACTGCTTCAGTGACTCCATCCAGCCACCTCATTCTCTGCCGTCCCCTTCTTCTTTTGCCCTCAGTCTTTCCCAGCATTAGGCTCTTCTCCAGTGAGTCCTTCCTTCCTTCTCATTAGGTGGCCAAAGTATTTGAGTTTCATCTTCAGGATGTGGCCTTCTAAAGAGCAGTCAGGGTTGATCTCCTCTAGGACTGACAAGAGGATAGCATAAGGCTGTAGAATTGAGCTGTTTGATGGTACAAGCCCAAAGCTGTAGAACTAGCTAGAGCAGAGGTGTCAAACTCACATCGTCACAGCGGTGTCACATGATGTATCAGGACTTCCCCCCCTTTTGCTAAACTGGGTGTGGGTGTGGCCAGTGTGTGACACATCCGGCCTGCGGGCTGCGAATTTAACAGCCCGGAGCTAGAGGAACACACTATTATTTGCATAAACTTATGTTTAAAGAGGACCCAACATGATTCTTTTTAGATGGCCTGATAAACTGAGGCTTTTCAAGAGCTATGCAATGGGAAAAGGTTCATCAGGGGCCCAATTAAGGGTAGGCAACACACCAAATAAAAACTGCAGAGCAAGAGGATATGGCCATATATGTTGTCCAAAATTAATAAGAGCTCCGAGGTGCAATAGCTGATATTTAAAATGAAAAGTCACCAGTTACATTTCCTAACTGATTTTGGCTTTTCTTTTCTAGTATCTATTCCAGAGATTCATGGTAAGACATAGACAGGCACTTAAAAATGTCACTTTTTTTTTTGCCAAGAAGGCCGTTAAGGCATGAGGAAGAGCGATCTATCTAGCCATTCATCCCTCCTCAATTGCTTCCAGCGCTTCGGAAATCTGCAAATATCCTAGCTGTGAAAGACAGTCACTATTGTCAATGAAAATTATGAACAAATAATATTAAAAATCTTCAAGTTATGGCAAAATGCCTAGCTATCCCCTAATACCTTATAGAGAAGAGACCTGTGAAACTAAAACATTCTTCTTCTTCTTCTCCTTCTCCATCTCTGTCTCCTTCTTCCTCTTCCTCTTCTTCTTCTTCTCCTTCTCCTCCTTCTTTTCCTTCTCCTCCTCCTGCTTCTTCTTCCGCTCCTTCTTCTGCTGCTCCTTCTGTTCTTCCTCCTTCTGCACCACCTCTTCTTCTTCTTCTTCTTCTTCTTCTTCTTCTTCTTCTTCTTCTTCTTCTTCTTCTTCTTCTTCTTCTTCTTCTTCTTCTTCTTCTTCTTCTTCTTCTTCTTCTTCTTCCTTCTTCTTCTTCTTCTTCTTCTTCTTCTTCTTCTTCTTCTTCTTCTTCTTCTTCTTCTTCTTCTTCTCCTCCTCCTCCTCCTCCTCCTCCTCCTCCTCCTCCTCCTCCTCCTCCATCCCAATCCAAACAAACCTTTGTAGTTGTGGCAATCATTACCTTATCCTCACAAGTTGCAACGTCATAACTCCCGATTAATAATTTAGGGACCGCTAAGTATTCAAGAACTGTGGAGTTCCTTAGGAAAGAATGGACTTATGCCTGGACACATTTATCCAGTAAAATATGGCTCCTGAGACCAAGCCCCAACAAACCCATGTTAAATAGAAGGAAAACACTTTCACCAAATCTGTTTTAAGAGGTCAAGTTTTAGGATACGAGGAAAAAAAAAATCTTAGAGGAGAATGGCATGGGAAAAATAAATACAATCTGGCAGGCAAGGAGCAAGTTTCCCTTCCCTTCCGATAGAAACATGTTTGCTTTCTGAAATTCAAGGGGGGAAGAGTGCTTTTGAAGTTAAAAATAGGTGACTGCTAGTGAAGCTGAGGTGGCAAAATGAAACCAGCTCGGCAAAGCGAAGAACACATCCACCTTGTTGCTGCATAATTGAAACAACTAAGGGGAAAAGACTGTGACAGAAAAAGCTTTGAAATATTTTTTTTTTTTTAAAAAAAAGCATTGGGGTGAGCCAGTGGGAGGTAGAGAGGAACAAAGGAAAACACTTTCACCAAATCTGTTTTAAGAGGCCAAGTTTTAGGAGAAGAGGGGAAAAAAAATCTTAGAGGAGAATGGGATGGGGAAAATAAATAAATAAATAAAGCAAAACAACAACGAGAACAACAATAATAATATGGGCGACTCTCCAAAGAACCAGTCTCTTTTTAAAGCACAGCATGCAAACGGGTAAAATTAAGACTATGTAGGCTACGGAATTATCCTGACAAATCGAAAACCCTAAAATTCACTTTACAACTCTCTCGTTACTGTCTTTAACGACCTCAATGGTTTGTTTAACAACAGTGTCAAGAAAAATTGTAAAATGGGGCCGAACTCACTCGACAACTGCCTCGCTTAGCCACAGAAATTTTGGACAATTGTGGTCATAAGGTGAGGAGCCGTACGGTGGTTTGCAGGGAGAAAACAAAGCAGAGCGAAAGTGTTCTGCCCCAGCTTCGGATTCCTAAGGATATTGACACACACCAACGGTCCTTATCAAATTTATTAAGTAGCAAGAATAAACCAAAGTCCGGCAAAGGTTGGCAACCAGCCCGGAAAGCAAGATACGATAAGACTTTTCCAAAAATGCTCTGATGATAATTACAAGTTGTTTCTAGCAAGAAACTTACTAATGGCGTGTGACTTAAATAGACTAAGGGAGTGGCCAATTATCCTCAAGCCCTACTCTCGAGTAGACCTCCTCCTCCTGAGTAGCCACTCCTGCCTTTTGGCAGCCCTGCGTGCCCGAGCATTGAGGAGAGGCTCCTCCACTTCACTCTCTTCACTTGAAGGAGCCTCTGGAGGTTCTGAAGGCCCAGGCTGAGTCTCTGCCTCTGGCACTACATCCTCTTCAGCCTCCTCGCTGTCCGACGTGAGCGCCGGCTGCGCAGGCTGCTGGCGCGACACTACACTAGCCTCCTCGTCATCAGGATCAGCCACGATCCGCGCAGGCCGCTGGCGGGCCAAAACAATGGGGGCTTTGCATTATTATGTACTTATAAGCATGTACAATAGATGCACAATGTTTCATTTAGTTAGCAAGCAAGCCTACAATCTAATATGAAGTTCCTTCACATGGGGAAGGATAGGCCCATTTCCTTTGGAAGAAGGAATTTTTAGATTATCATTATTATTGTTAGGTCATATTCCTTGGAAAGATGGGAACGATGAGCCGCAGTGGTTAGAGTGCAGTGCTGCAGGCTACTTCTGCTGACTGCCGGCTGCCTGCAATTTGGCACTTCAAATCTCACCAGGCTCAAGGTTGACTCAGCCTCCCATCCTTCTGAGGTTGGTAAAATGAAGACCCAGATTGTTGGGGGCGATAGGCTGACTCTGTAAACCTTTTAGAGAGGGCTGTAAACAGTGGTCGTATCGGACCAGTTCGGGCAAATTGGTAGTAGCAACCTGTGGGCCCACTCACCCTCCCTGGCGCTATGCCATCCTATTTAGCCATGTCTTCTAAGCTGTGCGCATGCATGCAAGCCACACGTGTGAGCAAAGCACATGTATTTTCAGTGCACGGCAAACTGGTGGTAAAATTATGTGCAACCCACCTCTGGCTGTAAAGCACTGTAAAGTGGTATATAAGTCTAAGTGTTATAGCTATTAGATTATTTTGTGTAACGAAAACACCAACCACAGAAAAGATAATGACTTTTCTCAACTCCTCCAGACTTATCATGAAAGAGCCTTGGTAGTACAGTGGTCTAAAGCACCCTGTTATTAAGACCAGCTGCCTGCAATTATTGTAGGTTCGAATCTCGCCAGGCTCAAGGTTGACTCAGCCTTCCATCCTTTCTAAGGTAGGTAAATTGAGGACCCAGTTTGTGGGGGCAATAAGCTGACTTTGTATAAATATACAAAAAGGATGAAGGCTATTGCTTAGCACATTGTAAGCCGCCCTGAGTCTCCGGAGAAGGGCAGCATATAAATCAAATTTAAAAAAAAAAGAAAAAAGAAAAAAAAAAAAAGAAAATCAAGACCAGATATCCAATCTCTCTATCATTGGGGTATCATTTGC
>NC_142070.1:75682500-75697500 GCF_059756535.1 Pantherophis guttatus | reverse complement strand
CAGCACTGGGAATAGGTGGCCGAGGGACCGAGGCATCGGGCTAGGGAAAGGCGAGGGGGGATTCGACCGGGACGCTCCCATGAACGAGAAAACCCGAAAAAGGGGTGCGCGTGAGTGCTTGTCACAGCTGATTGCTATCCGGCCGGTAATAAGAGAAGGGTGGGGCAATGGTATTAGGGGCGGTACGTTGCAGCTGTTCGTAGCACCAACTTTAAACTACTATAGAGCTCAGCATTGTTCCGGAGCTCCCGCTAAGCATTAAACCAACTTCACTGAAGAATCTGCATGTGTCCCGTTGGGTTTTCTTGCTACCTGCGAATCGCCCGGGAGAAGGAGCTGAGAACGGTCCTCAATGAAATCGAGTTTGACACCCCTGTGCTACAAGGACACCCATGATTCTCAAAAAACAAAAAGCACCCCTACTGCCATATTGCATGCCTGTTCTCTCATCAGCTATGTCATCTCTTGAAGTATGGGACAAATCATCCCAAAGACCATGTTGCACTCTTAACCCTGCTCCGTAGAGCAGGGTTATTTCCTATTCATGTTAAGCCCTATTATCTCACCAAGGTCCTGTAGAAGGGGGTCCTGCCTGATTGTATTTTTTTTCCCCCACCTTTATTATGAGAAATTCAAGGCAGCAAACACAGCTAAAAGCAATAGCACTTAGACTTATTTACTGCTTCACAGTGCTTTACAGCCCTCTCTAAGTGATTTACAGAGTCAGCCTATGCCCCCCAACAATCTGGGTCCTCTTTTTATTGACCTCAGAAGGGTGGAAGGCTGAGTCAACCTTGAGCCTGGTGAGATTTGAACTGCCCAATTGCAGTCAGCTGTGATAGCAGGCACAGAAGAGGCTGTACTTCCTGAGAATGCTCAGGAAGATAAATCTATCTCAGCATCTACTTCTGTCCTACTATCGCAGCACCATTGAGAGTGTCCTGACATACGGCATTCTTGCATGGTATGGCAGCAGCTCTGCAGCGGACAAAAAAGCTCTACAGAGAATCATTAAAACTGCACAGAATATCATTGGACTCCAGCTACCAGCCCTGGGCGACATCTTCGAATCTCACTGTTTGAGGAAGTTGCACAACATTCTCAGAGACTCTTCCCGTCCTGCTTACAATCTTCTTGGACTGTTGCCTTCTGGCAGAAGATACAGAACAATTAAAACTCGGACCACATGTTTTCCGAATAGTTTTTATTCCAGAGCTATAATTGCACTCAACAATGAACTAAAGGGCCACCATCAGTGAGCTGCTGGATAGTATTATTTGGTCTGTTGTGTGGAAGTTTGGGTGGTTTAGGGGTGGGGAATTTTGGTGGGGGTGTGTGTGTCTGGGGATTGTCATGTGTGTTGGGCTTAGTCTCTGGGTGTTATGTGAATTTCGTTGTATGGGTATACTGTGTATATACGTGCAAAGACAATAAACTTTATATAGATATCATGTACTAGACCAGTGATGACTAACCTTTTTGCTGTCACGTGCCAAAAGAAGGGGACCGTGGGGAGGTCGCCCACGTGTGCACCCACACCCATAATTCAATGTGCCCCGCCCCTGCACATGCGCACGTGCGCCCCACGCTTTTAACACGTGATGGCCCGGTAGGCCCGGTAGGCCCATTTTTCACCCTCCCCAGGCTCCAGAAGCTTTTTAGGAGCCTGTGGAGGGCAAAAATGGCTTTCCCCACTCCTGGAGGCCTCCGGAGGCTGGAAACAGCCCATTTCCCAACTTCCGGTCAGACTGGAAGGCCCATAAATCAGCTGGCCAGTGCATGCATGCGTGCTGGAGCTGATGTTCGCGTGCCCACTGATATGGCTTCGTGTGCCACCTGTGGCACCCATGCCATAGATTCGCCATCATGGTACTAGACTATAGTACATATACATATAGTATATAGTACATATATATATATATATTTGTTTTGTTTTCTTTTCGTAGGCCTTTATGTGTATTTCTCTTTAGCCAGGTTCTTCCTACGTAAACCAAGATTTTTATGCAGCCCTAGTTCAGTGAAATCACAATCCACTAGTTTCTAGGCTTTTTTCAGGCAGCCAGCAAGCACCCTTCTGCCAATTGGGAGACTAAGGAGACTAAGATAGATCTATTTCGGACTTATTAGTCCTCATCAGTTAGCCACACCCTCATCCCATGTATCCTCCCTGTAAAGGTACAGTATTTCTTTTCTTTTCTTTTCATAGGCCTTTATGTGTATTTCTCTTTAGCCAGGTTCTTCCTATGTAAATCAAGATTTTTATGCAGCCCTAGTTCAGTGAAATCACAATCCACTAGTTTCTAGGCTTTTTTCAGGCAGCCAGCAAGCACCCTTCTGCCCATTGGGAGACTAAGGAGACTAAGATAGATCTATTTCGGACTTATTAGTCCTCATCAGTTAGCCACACCCTCATCCCATGTATCCTCCCTGTAAAGGTACAGTATTTCTTTTCTTTTCTTTTCATAGGCCTTTATGTGTATTTCTCTTTAGCCAGGTTCTTCCTATGTAAACCAAGATTTTTATGCAGCCCTAGTTCAGTGAAATCACAATCCACTAGTTTCTAGGCTTTTTTCAGGCAGCCAGCAAGCACCCTTCTGCCCATTGAGAGACTAAGGAGACTAAGATAGATCTATTTTGGACTTATTAGTCCTCATCAGTTAGTCACACCCTCATCCCATGAATCCTCCCTGTAAAGGTACAGTATTTCTTTTCTTTTCTTTTCGTAGGTCTTTATGTGTATTTCTCTTTAGCCAGGTTCTTCCTACGTAAACCAAGATTTTTATGCAGCCCTAGTTCAGTGAAATCACAATCCATTAGTTTTTAGGCTTTTTTCAGGTACATGAAAATATGTACATAGTACATCTTTTCTCTAGACTATCCAAACCCAAATCCTGCAACCATTCTCCATACGTTTTAGCCTCCAGCCCTTTAATCATCTCGTATATTTTTTTTCCCAAAGTCTCAAGGAGAACACTCATCAGTCTTCTGGACAAAGGGGTTGCAGATCAAAGCATGACGTTTCCCCTTTTCAACTCTTAAAAGGTCTAGAGGCAGAAAACCTATTTCCCTGGCCAGCTCACCCTTCACTGAATCTTCACTATCCTTTCCCCATGCTGATGTTCATCCTGTCTTCTTGCATTACGAGACACTTCTGAAAAGAGAATAGCTTTCTGATGGAATTTTCTGACGGGAGCCTGAGGGTTGGGATTTCAGCGTACCGTCCGCTCCATCCATTTCCTTTTCAGACCTCCAAGATGTCCTTGTATGGTAGGGTAAGCAATATTTGGTATCTTCGAGAAGCATAGCTGTGAGCTTTTCTCTTGCTGTCTAGAGTATGGCCCACATGCAACTAGCATCTAGTACCCTACATTTTTTAAAAAAATAAAATAAAAAATAAATTAAGCTAGAGGCATCTCTGGACATTTTGTTCCCTTCACCTTTCATCTCACATGAATTCAATGATTTAGAACATATTGCCCTTGCCTTACATGAGGAAGAAATCTGATGAAGTAATTCTCCCTGATCATCACAGCAAATTAGTCATGTAATCTACTGACTTGGAAGGACTCTTCCTGGCACCAGGCCTGAGGGGAATTCTTTTCTTTTTTCTTTTCTTTTTTCCCAAAGTGCTAATTTTAAAATAGTTTATCCAAACAGGTGTGGACACACCCTTTTAATTGCTTTGCTTCAGCATTAAGCGCAGAGACTAAAGAAAAAAGAAAACTTAAAAGACTGCTCCTTCGTGTGGGATTAAACACACACACACACACCAGGCACTCTGCTTTGCATCTTGTGGTATTTGAGGACATGATTAACATATCAGAAGTGCCTCAGAAAGAATTGGAATTAATTACAGTACAAAAGAGAGCTTAGACTTATGCAAATGAGCATGGTGGAAGAGTAGATGAATCCCTAATTGGCTGTTTAAAATACGAGCAAAACGCACCCACGCACGCACGCACAGACTTCATTTGCAGGCGAATGCTAACAATAATTGCAAAATATTATTTTGCAAGAATTAAAAGCTTTCGAAGAGGAAAATTTGTTCTCCAACAACTGCCTCACACAGTGGTAATGACATGCTGCCTATGTAAGATGGCTACTTAAAGGGTCAGCATTTACCTTACCATTTTCCAGCATGTAGGAGGAGTGTGAGAAAAACAACTATTATCATATGGACAAACACCAAATTCGTTACTTTTTCAGAGAATCCATAATTCTCTACGAAGAGCAAATGCCTTAGGTGGGCAGTCTTATCAGACACATTAGATGTTCTCTAATGTGTTAATTGCCGATACGGTTCTACAGAGGAATTATTGAGTCTGTCATCTGCACATCTATAACTGTCTGGTTTGGTTCTGCAACCCAACAAGACAGACACGGATTTCAGAGGATAATTAGAACTGCAGAAAAAAAACATGGCTACCAACCTGCCTTCCATTGAGAACCTATATACTGCAGGAATCAAAAAGAGGGCTGTGAAAATATCTACAGACCCCTCACATCCTGGACATAAATTGTTTCAACTCCTACCCTCAAAACGATAGTATAGAGCACTGCACCCCAGAACAACTAGACACAAGAATAGTTTTTTTCCCAAATGCCATCACTCTGCAAAACAAATAATTCCCTCAACACTGTCAAATTGTTCACTAAGTCTGCATTACTATTACTATTAGTCTTCTCATTGTTCCTATCACCTATCTCCTCCCACTTATGACTGCATGACTAACTTTGTTGCTTGTATCCTTATGATTTATATTGATATTGATTGTTTCCTGATTGCTTATTTCTACCCTTTGACTATCACTAAGTGTTATATCTTCTGATTCTTGATGAATGTATTTTTGCTTTTTTTCCTTTTATGTACACTGAGAGCTTATGCACCAAAGACAAATTCCTTGTGTGTCCAATCACACTTGGCCAATAAAGAATTCTAATATCTAATATCTAAATTAAATGCATACTCCCAAGTGGAAATCCAAAATGTGTTCCTTTTCAGTTAACTGTATGAATACAGCATGTTCTCTCTGTCAATAGATAGTGTTGAAAAATCAAGTGTACGTCAACACAGATAAATAATAAACAGGAACACAGCTACGTAGTATTAAATTCAGGGGCTTTCTGATGAAGCATTTAAACTGAATAATGGGGACAGAGAGTTAATTGATACAGAACAATTACTGTATGTCTCCAGCAATTTAAAACTAATAGGGTTCTCGGTGTTTATGATATCGATGTTTGCACAGTTAAGAATATTAAGGGTGCCTTAGTAAGACCACACTTAGAATACTGTGCCCACTTTTGGTCACCACGATATAAAAAAAGATGTTGAGACTGTAGAAAGAGCGCAGAGAAGAGCAATAAAGATGATCAGGGGACTGGAGGGTAAAACATACAAAGAACGATTGCAGGAATTGGGTATGTCAAGGTTGACTCAGCCTTCCATCTTTCCAAGGTGGGTAAAATGAGGACCCAGATTGTTGGGGGCAATAGGCTGACTCCTATTTTGTGTTTAATGTTGATGTTAAAAGAGCAATGGAGAAAAATTTAGAAAGAGCGGTAATGAATTTTGATTTATAATTGAATTTATAATTGAATATTAAAATGAGCTTTGTTTTAGTAGGAAATTAAGATGGATGATGATATAACAGAAAGATTTAATTTAAGAAGCTGGAATTTATGTTAAAAATATCTGTCTTTATTTGTAAAATTATCCTACCTATTTGTGACCGGACCAAGACTTCGTTCCTGGGAAAAATCTTTTTTATGTTTATGTTTGAAAAAATAAAAAACTTTTACAAAAAAAAAAAGAAAGAAATATCTTGCCAGCAGAACTGTATGGATTTAGCTACAGCTCTTGAAGGGACAGACAATTAAGCAGACTGTATTGTCTCTCCAGGTAGTTCATTGATTGACCGATTATCTGCCATCAAGTTGTTTGGACTCCTAGCAACCACACAGATAAATTGTGTCCGTGTTGAGCAGAGAGTTCACAGCAATGAAATAATATGGAAGCTGGAAGGATGTACTTCACCATATCTATACAATGGACATTGATGTCAGCCTCACTAACTAGACTGGACCAGAAAATCAATTCCATCAAATCCAGGCTACAAATATTTTTATTGAGATTGGCCGAAACAACACATCCTGCCTAACTCTGTCAAGGTCATCTTCCTTACTCCCAAATTATACTTGTTGGGATTCTTAGTTTCCTACTATATCTTATTAATTAGAACTCAAAGAGTCTTCGTTCCTTTCGTTGTTAGCTTCCAGTCCTGATTAGTGTGTTGGGACAGCTCAATGGATTGTGAAAATGCAGGCCATTTCCTGTTAGCCAGAAGTTCAGACTAGCTGCTAAATTCTAGCTTCTGCTAAGCAGAACAGGTGCTATGGATTTATATGATATAATTAAGCTGTCGATAAGTCAGATAGAAGGGGGATACTTGCAACTTCGCTAAGCAAATAGGATGACTTACAATGTGTTGTGTGTGTGTGTGTTTGTGTCATAACACAGTGGGCTTCTGAATCGCGAGTTCTGAAGTTTAATTCCAAAAAAGGAGGAGAAAGAGGAGGGAGGGGGAGAGGGGGAGAGGGAAGGAGAAGGGGAGGAGGAGGCATAAGGAGGAGGAGGAGGAAAAGGAGGAGGAGGAGGAGGAGGAGGAGGAGGAGGAGGAGGAGGAGGAGGAGGAGGAGGAGGAGGAGGAGAAGAAGAAGAAGAAGAAGAAGAAGAAGAAGAAGAAGAAGAAGAAGAAGAAGAAGAAGAAGAAGAAGAAGAAGAAGAAGAAGAAGAAGAAGAAGAAGAAGAAGAGGAGGAGGAGGAGGAGGAGGAGGAGGACGAGGAGGAGGAGGAGGAGGAGGGGGGAGGGGGAGGAGGAGGAGGAGGAGGAGGAGGAGGAGGAGGAGGAGGAGGAGGAGGAGGAGGAGAAGAAGAAGAAGAAGAAGAAGAAGAAGAAGAAGAAGAAGAAGAAGAAGAAGAAGAAGAAGAAGAAGAAGAAGAAGAAGAAGAAGAAGAAGAAGAAGAAGAAGAAGAAGAAGAAGAAGAAGAAGAAGAAGAAGAAGAAGAAGGGGAACTACAACAACAACAGTCCAAAGAAGCTAAGCTAACTAGGGAATTAACCTGAATAGAAGCTTTTGACTCTGGGTTTGAGTCCCTGTGTGTTCAACTAGGCAGTTAATGTTTTTAGAATTGTCTTCTCTGACTCTCAACACAAGGTCACTGTCTCTAAAGCTTCCGCAGCAGGATGGACACAACATGGCTCCTTCATGCTGGGAACAGATGCTCCTTCCAAGCCCTACCCAACCTGACCAGCATGGAAGGGTGACTGTTTCTTTTGGTTTCACAAATGTTCAGATTTATATATCCAGGTTCATGTGCTGAGAATATGCAATGAGGAGAAAAATGATCTAGTATCCTAAGACTTATGTCCCTTGGAAATCTCTTAATATTATCAGCACACAATTTCTTTTTGCATACAATTTCTTTTTGCACTGGTTCACCCAGCACCCAGTGTGCATTCAGGGCAGGGGTGAAATCCAGCAGGTTCTGACAGAGAACCGGTAGTGGAAATTTTGAGTAGTTTGGAGAACCGGCAAATACCACCTCTGCCTGGGCCGAGAGTGGGGTGGGAATGGAGATTTTGCAATATCCTTCCCCCAGGAGTGGGGAGGGAATAGGGATTTTGCAGTATCCTTCCCCTGGAGTGGGTGGGAATGGAGATTTTGCAGTATCCTTTCCCTCCCACCAAGCCACACCATGCCCACCAAACCACGCCCACAGAACCGGTAGTAAAAAAAAATAAAATTGGATTTCACCACTGGTTCAGGGCAACTTTGAAAAAAATCACCTTCTCATCTGAAACTGGGAACATTTGCTTTCCAAAAGGGGCAACGCCTTCCCTTTAGAAACGATGGTGAAGCCATCGTTAGGCGTCTTGCTTAAAACCAAGCTGTAACCAAGGACTTACTTAAACATTCAGGCAGGCCTTGAACAGACTGTGTATCCTTCCCGCGGTAGAGGATTGTTGAGCAGCCTACAGCATTAAGGTTTGATTTTTTTCCCGTCGGCAGGTTGGAAAACAGCAGTCTGAGTAATGAGTAGTGACTGAAATCTGACAAGCAGAAACCAGAGCAAGCTCCTTAAGTGGTTTCAGACAGAAGAAGCCTGAACGAAAGGGGTAGAAAAAAGGCAAGGTAACATGACCCCTCAGGATCAGGGCAGACATCAAGCTATTCTCCAAAAATGCTACCGAGCGAAGCCTTATGGAGCCAACTTATGCCACTATTTATTTATTTTTTAATTGTTTTAAATTGTTCTCGGCGTTCTTCTAAATTTGGTGTTCCATCTGTGAACCTAATTTCCACAAGATGAAACAAACCTCCTTGTTTGCAATACAATAAGCAGTTCCTTTGAACTCTGGTGCTGGAGAAGACTCCTGCGAGTCCCTTGGACCTCAAGGCGATCAAACCGGTCAGTCCTAGAGGAGATCAACCCTGACTGCTCTTTAGAAGGCCAGATCCTGAAGAGGAAACTCAAATACTTTGGCCACCTAATGAGAAGGAAGGACTCACTGGAGAAGAGCCTGATGATGGGAACGACTGAGGACAAAAGAAGAAGGGGACGGCAGAGAACAAGGTGGCTGGATGGAGTCACTGAAGCAGTCGGCGTGAGCTTAAATGGACTCCAGAGCATGGTAGAGGACAGGAAGGCCTGGAGGAAAGTTGTCCATGAGGTCGCGATGGGTCGGACACGACTTCACAACTAACAACACCAACAACAAGCAGTTCCTGAATTTGCCAAGGCGCTGATCGTCTGTGGTGCAAGTGGTGTGTGTCCATCTCGCTCAAAATTATTTATGTCCCTGACTTAAGTCTCATTTCCCCACATTGTTGATCCCAATGGCCGCCGAGAGCCACTCATTCTCGGCAGGAATTCTTCGAAGCCAAAGAGTCAGAGAAACAGTGGTGGGATTAAATATTTTTTACTACCGGATTTGTGGCCGTGGCTTGGTGGGCGTGGCAATGGAAAGATACTATAAAAGATACTCCATTTCCTCCCCACTCCAGGGGAAGATTACTGCAAAATCCCCATATCCTCCCGATCAGCTGGGACTCGGGAGGCAGAGAATAGATAGGGGTAGGGCCAGTCAGAGGTGGTATTTACCGGTTCTCCGAACTACTCAAAATTTCCTCTACCGGTTCGCCAGAACTGGTCAGAACCTGCTGAAACCCACCTCTGCAGAGAAAGCATCCAGACTGAGAAATACAATCTTGCAGCGCTTAAGAGTTACTTGACATGATTCCAGACTCCCCAAAATAAGATGTGAATCAGACTTTAGCTATAAATGGCATTAGGATGTCTGATATTATTAGAATGTATCAGGAACTGGGCGTGTCTAGTCTAGAGAAAAGAAGGACTAGAGAGACATGATAGCAGTATCGCAATATTTGAGGGGGTCCTACAAAGACGAGGGGTCAACCTATTTTCCAAAATGCCAGAAGGCAAGACAAGAAACAATGGATGGAAACTAACCAAGGAGAGAAGCAACCTAGAACTGAAGAGAAATTTCCTAACAGTGACAGCAATCAAGTAGGGGTGGGTTCTACTTACCTTTACTACTGGTTTGCAATGGGGCCGGGCTCGCGTGCATGCACTCTCTTCTGCGCATGCGCAGAAGCATTTTGATGACGTTGGGGTCAGTGGGCGGAGCCTCCCACCGGTTTTACTACCGGTTCTATAGAACCGGTGTGAACCAGGGGCAACCCACCACTTCAATCAACCAATAGAATAGTTTGCCTTCAGATGCTCCATCACTGGAGGGTTTCAAAAAGAGATTGGCCAGCCATTTGTCTGAAATGATATAGGATCTCCTGCTTGAGTAGGGGTGTTGGACTAGAACAGGGGTCGCCAACCTTTCGGACCTCAGGGACCACTAAATTCATAATTTTAAATCCCACAGACCACTAATATGAATTTTTTAAAAAATATAAAATAGTATTTAGTGCAATATAAAAAAATGCAAATAATTTTTCTGCAGACCCCCAAAATTTTCTCACAGACCACTAGAGGTCCGTGGACCTCCGGTTGATGACTAGAAGGCTTCCTAGGTCCATTCCAACCATATTATTCTATGACTTCTATGTTGCATATGTTGTCACTTATGAGCTCCAAGTTTCCTGGAGAGGTGGATCCATATATTGTACTTAGCTAGTCATCATAAACTCTCTAGGTAGCTCTGCCTCATATAGTAAGTTTCCTTCTTAACCTACCATACTTCTACTCCCCCTTCTCATCACAATCATCTTCACCTAAGAAGATTGGAACAATGAAGGTAAGAGGCCAGTATATAATGGAATGTGTGGATGACTTTGTGGGAACAAGGGGAAGAGATGATGGATTATATAAACTGTCAGCCATCCCAAGGAAATCAAACAGGAAACCCTTGGAGCATGATGGCAAACCTATGACACGCGTGCCACAGGTGGCATGCATAGCCATATCAGTGGGCACTCCAGCTCAGCTCTGGCACATATGCGCGCACCAGCCAGCTGATTTTCAGGCCTTCTGGGCCCACCAGAAGTAGGGAAACAGGCTGTTTCCTGCCTCTGGAGGGCCTGTGGGTGGGGGGTGGGGAAGGCCTTTTTTCTTTCTCACCTGGCTCCAGATCCTCTCTATGCATCTGGGGAGGGTAAAAACTGTCTTCCCCACCCCCTCAGAGGCCCTCTGGAGGCCTGAAACGGCCCATTTCCCAACTCCCAGTTGGAAAGGAAGTGACGTCTTTTGCTGTCCCCAGCTTCCAGAGACTCCTAGAGAGGCCATTGCGTGCCAGGAGCAGGAGGGAGTGGGGGTTGCACATGCATGTGCAGGGCGGGGTGCATGGAATTATGGGTGTGGGCACACACACCTGTGAACCTCCCCCCCACTCCTGGCACGGGATGGCAAAAAGATTAGCCATCACTGCCCTAGGAGGTGAGATAATTCTATTTTATTGTAAGGCTACCTTAACAGAAGCTTGCAAATCTGAAGATCCAACATCCCACTGCAACTTTTAACTGCCTTATCCATTAGGATGGGTCCATCCTAAGTTTCTTTCTCTGACTATTAAGGGATCCTCCTTAATGATCCTCCTTCTCTTTACTGATCCTCCTTAAAGCCAGGAGGGATCCTCCTTCTCTTGTCATGTTGTTTCCAAGGCAGCATCTCTTCCCTTTGTATATTCACAACAGCCCATATCTGTTTAACCAGCAGCAGTCTTTCCCACAAAACCTTCTAAGAAACCCCTTGGAAATATCTGATTGTTAAGTCCAATTGTTAATAAAATAAAATAAATAAAATATAAAACAGGTAGAATTAAAAAAACAAATCTACAAGTTCAGCCCCTTCCAATCTTCCAGCAAGTCCCATTCTGGGACTGGGAGGTGGGTGTGGCGGGAAGTTGCTTGGCTTGAGTTGACTACCGATATAAACAGACCAGTAGTGGTTTTCACTTACCTTCGCTACCACATTGGGACTGTGCTCACACGTGGCACTTCTGCGCATGTGCATAACCTTTTGTGCATGCACAGAGGGACCGTGATGACGTCCGGGCAGGTGGGCCAAGCCTCCCACCACCACTACCAGTTTGCCCGAAACGGGGTGAACCAGTAGAAACCTACCACTGAAACAGACCTATACAATCCTTACAGGAGATTTCAGCACAAGTTGTCATGCAACTCCAGTTCACAACAACAATCCATATCAGCAGTCTTTTCACAACACCTTCTGTGAACCAGCTTGGGAAAAAAAACTGACTAATTGTTAAAACCAACTGTAGAATAGAATAGAATAGAATAGAATAGAATAGAATAGAATAGAATAGAATAGAATAGAATAGAATAGAATAGAATAGAATAGAATAGAATAGAATAGAATTCTTTATTGGCCAAATGTAATTGGACACACAAGGAATTTGTCTTGATGCATACACTCTCGGAGTACATAAAAGAAAAGATACATAAAGTACAATACTTAATGATAGTCATAGGGAAACAGTCAATATAAATCGTACGGATACCAGCAACAAAGTTACAGTCATGCAGTCATAAGTGGGAGGAGATGGGTGGTGGGAACGATGAGAAAATTAATAGTGGTGCAGACTTAGTAACTAGTTTGACAGTGTTGAGGGAATTATTTGTTTAGCAGGGTGATGGCGTTCGGGAAAAAACTGTTCTTGTATCAAGTTGTTCTGGTCTGCAGTGCCTTATAGCGTCATTTTGAGGGTAGGAGTTGAAACAGTTTATGAATAGAGTAGAGTAGAGTAGAGTAGAGTAGAGTAGAGTAGAGTAGAGTAGAGTAGAGTAGAGTAGAGTAGAGTAGAGTAGAATAGAATAGAATAGAATAGAATAGAATAGAATAGAATAGAATAGAATAGAATAGAATAGAATAGAATAGCATAGCATAGCATAGCATAGCATAGAATAGAATAGAATAACAGACCAGATCAGACCAGAATAGAATAGAATAGAATAGAATAGAATAGAATAGAATAGAATAGAATAGAAGAAATGAAATATAAAATAGGTAGAATAAAAAATAATCTACAAGTTGTGTCCCTTCCAATGGACATTCTTGGGCTGGAGTAGAGAACTAGTTTGGGTTGAGTTGAATATCTATATAAACAGTCACACACGATCCTGGTGGGAGATTTCAGCACAAGTTGTCACGCAACCCCAGTTTAAAATGGACTGCTTGAAAGAGGATGAGATAAAAGGACCGACTTTATGCAGAGCTGTTAGGTCTTAAAGCCAAATGAAAAATCTATGTCCTGGACAGTATATTGTGTGCAGTAAGAATGGAGGAAAAGCTCGGGAGCAACTCAAAAGTACCCGGCAGATTACATTTAGAATTAAATTGCCCTTGGGTCTGATTCAGAAAAGCAGTTCTATAATCTTACAGTCCTCCCTGATATACTTAGAAACATGACCCAGTTTCAAATCAGGATAACTAAACATGACTTCGTATAAGGGGGGGAAGAGAAGGATGTTTAGCAAATGGTAGCTTAACCTTTCATAACTAGGCCCACAGAACTAGAAGCTCCTATTAAAACTGCATACACTCCGCGGTGCTCGTTATTTGAAAAGAAAAAGTCCAGCACCAAGGAACTCATTAAAGTGTGAAATTACAACAGCAGCAACAGCTAAAAAAATTAATAGAAAGATGGTCACAAAGGTGAGATCAATACCAGCAGGTAACCTTCTGTGAGATGCTCGCTTTTTCTCGGGAGTTGTGGAGGGAAAGGAGAAAGGAACAGCGTGGGCTTCTGCACGAAAGCCAATTCTGCAGTTCGTCATTTTAAATAACCATCAGTCTCGTCTTTCATTCAGAAGCTGAGTGCTTCCGTTTGGTTTCGGTTAATGTCATCGCTTAGGAGCACAAAAGTAAGACGTAACATCCCTCCTCCCATTCCTCTAATGCAACTGGGTTTGAATTGATGCCCACTTCTCCAGCAAATGCCCACAAATAACGTTGCAGGAACTGCCATCCTGCACTTCAGCCTCACTGTGCTAGATGCCAGCTTGCCATGAATTATGGGAGGAAGAAGTTGGGAGAGAGAGAAACAGAAACCACTCATGGTGCCTTCCGGAGACAATCGGTTTACCGTCCCAAGGCCGGAGACCTGAGAATGGAACGTACCAGCTCACCATCTAACCAGCCTTTGCAGGGACTGTTACCAAACCAATTTCTTCAAATGTAACTGGATATTAGGGAGATAACGGGGAGGAGAACTTGTGCGTGCAAACTTTTAGTTCTGGCTTTGCTGTATTGTAACCACTTTTAGTAAAAGTATAGCTTTCATGCAAATGGAGTCGAGGGTCTTTCTTTCCTAGGAGACCAAGTTGGGGCAGGACTGACACACATATTTTTTCTTTCCGTTTGAATTATGTAATCTATTTCATTTCATGATCTTCCACCATCTCTATAGCCAGTAATTTAATAACCGGTTCTCCCGAACCGGCCCGAATCATCTGAAAACCCACCAATGACCAGGATGGTATAAATTCTCCTACTTGAACACGGCTGGACTAGAAAACCTCCAAGATCTTTTCCAACCCTATGCTTTTATGTTCTATGTTTTCTGAAGGTTAGACAACAGAAGATATTGCTCGAATTTTCCTGTTGTTGTTTTTTTTCCCTGTACCTCTGTTTGGGCTTCCCATCACCATAGTGCTCCCAAAAAATTGCTTTGAAGTAGAACTAACTTGCACAATTCAAAGGATAATGTTCCAGTTGTTCTACTAAGTGAGATCAACAGCCTATATAAATATATATAATATAATATAATATAATATAATATAATATAATATAATATAATATAATATAATATAATATATATATATATATATATCAGTACGCTCCCATAGAGAGGGGCTTCTCAGGGTGCCATCGGCCAAACAGTGTCGACTGGCAGCCCCCAGGGGGAGAACCTTCTCTGTGGGGGCACCTACCATCTGGAACAAGCTCCCCCCGGAGATACGGAGGATCCCGGATCTGCGCACGTTTCGTCGTACTCTCAAAACATTTTTATTTCAGCAGGCTGGCCTGGCCTAACTCTCCTCTTTTAAATTTTTAAATCGTTTAATCTGTTTTACAAATTGGGTGTTTTAAATTTGTTTTCGGCCAAAATATTTAATAATTTTAACGGACTTTTAATGTTTGTATTATCTGTATTTTATCTTGGCTGTTCACCGCCCTGAGTCCTCCGGGAGTAGGGCGGTATAGAAATTTGATAAATAAATAAATAAATAAATAAATAAATAAATAAATAAATAAATAAATAAATAAATAAATAAATAATATAAAATACTCAGATTCATTTTCTCACATTAAGTAGAACTTGTTAGTTACCTGGCAATGTTTCCCCTGATTTTTGCCACTCGGTTTGTATTAAATATTTAAGCTTATGCCTCAAGTTTTGCACATTTTAATGAGTGCCTTGCTGTGTTTTCACTTACACCCAC